>NC_142408.1:8731136-9031136 GCF_059441095.1 Idiotropiscis lumnitzeri
TTTAATATTCAATCGAGCTGTCATTTTTTTTTTTTTAGAGTAATCCAAGATGAAAAACATTTTTAAATTTCCATCCCTTTGATTAAGAAACAGGACATTATTTTAAATTGGCCGGGCAGAGAAGTGCACAAACCACTGTGTGAACACCCCAGAGTTGTTAAAAATTGTGAGTTATAATTTTAATTGTTGTCATCATTGTTGTCAAGATTTAGCCAATAAGCCATGGACCACCACAAAAATATTTCAGAACAGTTAGACTTGAAATTTATTCATTCAGTTCTTACCATCTTTGTGGTTTGTCAAATATTTCTTAGCATAAAGTTGTTTTATGTATTTATTTACTTATTTATTTAGTCATTCATTTTCATTTTTTCCCAGTATTTTTAAATAAAAAATGTAAAAAAAAAAATGGGGATCCGATTATGAATTATAAATTCTCATTTAAAAATAATGATGTCATATATCTCTTGTATATCCTCCTTACGTTGGCGTGTTACTCTTCTTCTGGCTAGCATATGGTTAAAATATTTTATTGTAATGTCCAACTATGCTCATCATGTTATCACATATTTTATGATATTTTTTTTAAAGAAATCCCCAAAATCATTGCAACACGTTTTATTTTGAATATAGAAAGGATAACACACTGTATGGTTGCTTCATGTAGGCCGTAAATAGCGACAACCAAAGTAAACTTCAAGAAATATAATTTAAAGTATTTTTTTGTCAAATTAAGCAGTCTATCAGACCAACATTCACTCATCCTCTGTTGATGTTTTTTTTTTTTCTATCCGAAAAGTGTTGCATTTTATGGAGCGTTTTCATGTTGCATCATTGTACACCACTTGCTTGGAACCCAGATAGGTCAGATGAAAGAAAATGATTCTGACGAACATTTGATTCCCTGCGAGATCAGAAATGATACAACGGCACACGGAGAGGTTTAGTGTGTCGAGCAGCAAGCAGCGTAGTGGAATTATGCGAGAACGAGGCAGAGGCAGGGAGCGCGCTTAGAGATTGTGAATGTAATCCCCTGACCATCTGTTGCTCTCTCTCTCCTTCTCTCTCGCCACCTGAACATAGCCACCAGCACCAGCACCAGCGGAAGTGCACTGCTGCCAGCAGCATTAGGAGAGTCTAATGTCACTTCCTGTTCCAGTTTTCCCGCAAATGCAGCACAATTCTGTTTCTCTCTTTTCCCCCATTTTGCTTTTTTTTTTTTCCTTCTGTATTCTGTGACTGGATGTCGGACTGCCTCAAAATATTGTCGTAATATGGTTTTAATTGAATCTATATAGTCAAGGGAAACGAGTCACAACTATTTTTAAAAAAAAAGTAACATTTAGCTTACAAGTACTGCAAGGGTTACTCATTCAGTTTTTTTTTTTTTTTTAATATATGTACAACACTCATAAATAATCATTTGACCAAAATCGATCCAATGGCCATTTTATGTCGTTAGAAACCGGGCAAATCACTCTGTAGTCTTTAGTTTTATGTCAGATGGATTATTGTCCCACTGCAAGGGCCAGTGATGATAGAACAGATCTTGGAAAAGTTCAGATTCTACCAAATGGAGCGGTAGTTTGCCCTTTTAAATGTTAACGTCATGCAGCATTAGCGTGTCGTACTGTGTTTTTATTGCCTAAAATCAAGACCTTTCAGCCTTTTCTTCTCTTAACTATAGCCCACCTGAAATAGACATGCATGGCTTTAAAGCATGACAAGCCTCGAATAAACTTTTTAAAATGTTCCTTTACAAGAAGTTATTATTTTTTTTAATTAATTGTGGACACCGGTAAGAATAGTCTTTAGCATTGGTAGAGACTAATGGAGATGTTTGAAGGGTAACCGTCCCGTCTGCCTGACTCTTGCCCCACCTCTCACGAATATTGGAAAAAGGTGCTCAAAGGGGGCGTTGCCCGGAGTACCACTGGGCTTGTCAAACAGAACACATTTGTCTCAGTGAGACCAAATTGTCTTTAGCCAGCCTTTTGTCACATCTAAAATGCAAACAATTGCAGTGAAGTATTGCTAACAAAAAAAAATATACATAATTCGATGACAAAGAGGGAGAAATCTAACAAAAAAGGGAAAAATGGTTGAAGTTGCAATGAATTAACCCAGCCAAATTGTCACCTTAATAGATTCAAGGAGGCCCCATTCAGACCATGATAACAATCAGTTTCCACAATTGGTGCCTATTGGTTTATTACCCTCAGGCCTCTGTGGAATAACATCATTCAAATGAGTGCGTAAGGACACTGTTCAATTCCGCTCATGTACTTCTGTGAAACAGAGTTAAACTGAAAGAGATGGCGGAAAGTGCCCAACCCATTTACGATTCCACCTCTAAGGGAATTACAGAGTGAGGAAATATTTTGGCGGCAGTAATAACAGTTTTACAAGAGTCATTTTTACAGTCAAATACTAAAGCCTTGAAGCGCCCAGATGTGCGTAAACAGTTGTTTGTGTGCACTGAAAGAGCAGAAGATGTTGCATTCAAATCTGTACGTGCGGTTTTTCCCTCTATCATCCTGTTTGGGCCCATCTGCCATCTAAGGCTCCAGAGGTTTAGTAGGTTATACTGTATGCCTGAATACTGTCCCAGCAATCACCAGTAATCCCTTCTAAAGCGCTTCAATCCCACCAACATTGTTCTATTGCTGCATCAAGAGAATAAAGATGGGCAGTCTAAAAATAAACCAAATACTTAACCCCTTGTTAAGGCTCTTTTTTTTTTTTTTTTATTAGTACTTTGTTAAATCTGTTTTTGCTTTTTTTTTTTTTTTTTTTTTTTTTCTAATGGCCTTGTGATCCACCCCCTGACAGTCTCATGTGCCAACACATTTTCAAGGGATGATGTGACACCTGAGGCTTCAGGAATGGTATCAGGAACTTATGAGATGTACGGAAATAACAGAAACCTGCAGGTAATGGTGGAAAACACCTAGAATTTACTTGGCATTACCGTACTTTTGGTTTCTATTAAACCCACTCTGTGATTCAAGAGGACATTTATTTTTAATAATACAAAAAAACAACTCCAACAGTTCTATTTTCATAAAGCTGCATATTGAATGCAAATGTAACTGGCGATTACATCACAAGCCTGGTTTGTTCGTTCGCGTTCGTGTTTGTGTAATCATGTGTCATGAGTCATGGCTCCATTGTTTGCATATTAATGGCGTTGTCAGACTTCAATAACAATTAAATGCCAATGTTATTCATGCCTAAATATAGTTCCGTGTGCGCCAAAAATAACCATCTTTACTTTCTGTGGTCCATTCTTGTTTTTCCCGCACACCTCAAACCTATCCTGTTCAAAACCACTAATGTCTTCAGAGCAACAACGGCCAAATTGATGAATCACAAATATGTGGAGGAACTTGTGTCAGAGTTCTGCTGAGAGACATGTAACTCACACACACTCACACCGTACAAGTTAAAAATTGCCCCGTAGCCTTTGTTCAGACCCCCCCATTTTTTATTTATTTATTTTTATTTTTCAGAAGACCCTCTGTAACACAGGTTTCAAACTCAAGTCCCGGGGGCCAGATTTGGCCCGCAACCTCATTTTATGTGGCCCGCAAAGGGCAAATCGTGTGCGGCAGCTTCCTGTTTCTACCAAATTATTTCACTTTTGACATTGAGAAATGAGATATTTGTCACCAATCCTTTTATACTCCTTACTCCTCGAGCTGTCTTTCTAAGTTTGAATTGTCATCAATGAAACAGAACTTTACAATATTAAGGGTCCCTAACTAAACCTGTTGTGTATTCTTTATTTGCAGTGAAAAAAGCCAAGCTCCATGGATCTTCGGGTGAGTACTTTCACAAACGTTTCTTTTCCGAATGGTCACACATTTGCAGTGTTTGCTTTAGCTTTGTTTGCAGGCGGGTTTACCATGAAATGAGACCCAGGTAGGGTAAAATAGTCCTAGCTGGATTAACACTTGCTGAGAAGCATGTTTCACTCTGTTATAGAGACTTCTCATACGTAAATACTTTTTTTTTTTATCTGTGCCTGTGTTGGCTGGTTTGTAGATCCATTATCAGGATCAGGTAAAGACTGCACCTTCTCTTTGAAATGTGCTATAATATTCAGAACATATTTACAACTCCATTCTTGAGTTGACCGCATTTTTAAGAACTTTTAAATGCTCTCTAATGTAAATAATTAATAATAATACGTTTTCTTTTGAATGCTGTAACCTGTGTTGCTGCCAGCATGTGCGGTTGACTTTTAAACTCGCTGGCTGCTCAATCCTAAATCCCTTCACTGTCCACCTATGCCAATCCCTCGTTTAACCTCACACTTATTATTTTAAGCCTTGTGACATGCCTTGCCAGAGCCACAGCAACTTCTGATGTTCTCGTGACATTTTACCCCCTCTCATAATCACAAATTGACCTCTGCCCTTTGTTAAGGAGAATGGTCTCTGTTGCACGAGGACATTGAGTTTGGATAATTACTCAGAGTCTTGTGTGTATTTTATGAAGCTCTTCCCTCCCCTGGACCACACCACGTGTAACACCTGCCCCAAAGCAAACATCATGGATAATACACTTAATCCTTTTGTGTCTCTTAGGCAATGTGTAAACATACAACGGATATAAAAAGTCTCCACACCCCTTCTCAAATGGCAAGTTTTAGCGAAATAAAAGAAAAATAAATTATTTAACCCCCCCTCCCACTTCAATGTGATCTACAACTGGTAGTACTCAATTTGAATGAAAAAAAAAATAAAATGATTTCGAGTGGTGAGGTATGGTGGAAAAAGGTTTGAAATTAGGCTAAATATATTGTAAACGTGGTGCTGTATTGGACAAAACACAAAAACACACACTGACATTTTCTCCTCTGTGTACACAGTTGGTCTGTGACATTTATTTGCATTGTACTTAAACCACACCTTCAGTTGAGCCTCACTTTGGAACGTCAGTTTTCTGGGGAAAATAAATCATCTTGGACGTGCTACTGCTTGGCTTTACACTCACTCCCTCAGGAAACTTGAGTTTGATCAGATTTTTTTTTTTTTTTTGTTTGTTATTGAGTTACTACATGCTCAGAACCAGACAGCAGAATGATGAATTGACCAGCAAAGGCTGAAAAGCAGTCTTCCGTAGAATGCATTCTCATCAATAAGAGGTCAGAATTCAATCTTCCGACTGTCTGAGTTTTCCTGACTAATTTATAAAGAAAAACGCAGCATTGATCAATAATGGATGAAGAGGAAAAAAAAATGTCAAAAAAAAAAGCATCATGCCACGTTATATGACAATGCCAGTAATGCTGTTCTTGCTGGCAGTCGAGTTTTTTTTTTTTAGATCTTTCTATATATTTGCCCGTGGATAGCAAAAATCCGCCTCTCACTCTTCCCCCATTCTAAATGCATTTAAAGAAGAAGAAACATAAATATATAATAATGATGAACTCCTATCAATGTCAATACCAAGTTGTCGGTGTGCACGATGGAGACTTAATCAACAGCATATCTTCTGTCACCTTCCCAGTTTCTTGCCAATTGCGTCCAGTCAATTAATTTATTATATGTCATGCTTTGGCCATTCTCTATTGTGCTGTGTCAGTCTTTCTTGTAATTATACTTGCCGCAAACACCCCACAGCTACAGTACTCAGCAGTGTTCATCTAATCCATACATCCTCTTGCTTTATCTTATCTCTTCTATTCATGGTCGCCAGCCCAAGTGTGGCTCAAATCCCGGGCTAATGATATGAATCTAATTAGAAAATTGCTTTGAGTATCCCCCTGGCTCCTTTGGAATAATGTATTTTCTTTGGCTTCCATCTCTTTGAGACACTGATTAAGGTCTGTGCTTTGCCGCTTTTGCCACTGTAGCCAGGACGGCACTTTGAGCGTCTGAGGGTGTCTCAGTGCCGTTTCTTTTGTTTCAGGCTGTTTAATAAAAAACAAAAAAAAAACAAACGAGATGAAATGTTTTCAATGTGTTTCTGGGGCAACATTAAAGTGTGGCAAGACTGCAACCGAGCAGCTGATACCTTGCTTATTTTTCTCATGGTGTGTGTGTACGTTTGTGTACGCATACTTGCAATTCCATCCAGAAGGTTAAGTTTGCGTTTAATTTCTTTAGGGAAAGGGTTGATTACGGAGTTTAAAATTTAAAAGTTGTTCATGATATCTCGTTTGAGGAAAATGGATATTCATGAATAAATGTTCATAAATGACATTTATAATACTGCACGGCCATTTGTCAGATGATTAAAAATACTGATGGGAATGCTTTGCAAACGAAACATGCTCATGTTTTTTTTGTTGTTTTTTAACTTTGATTCCGACCAGAGTGTGAACACCGAGTTAATCCCTGACCGACGCCCAGTGCTGACAACTGGTTTATTACTTCGGTAATACTTCCTGAGTGGCCACAATCGCTGGGTGTGACAGTTGGCCGAGTGGTCTAAGGCGCCGCGTTCAGGACCCAGTCTCCCCAGGAGGCCTGGGTTCGAATCTCGAATTTCCCCATTGTGGGACTAATAAAGGGCAAATTATTATTAATTATTATTATTATTATTGTTGTATTTGCATTTTGCTACTTTAATCCAGCCTCAAAGTCAAAAAGAGTCCGGGCAATACCAATACTCAAAAAAGGCCAACTGTTCAACAAAATGTAACTTTTTGTCAGTGATCATATCGGTATAGTTGTTTGAAATATTATCACATGTTGTGACCGTCTTCAATAAAAGCGCCTTGGTCATGTTGATTTTTATTTATTTATTTATTTTTAAGTCGCCCTTTAAGCATTGTTTGAGTAACTCTGTGTCATTTCAACCTTATTTCAGACAAATTCAACACTTACGTGACACTGAAGGTGCAGAATGTCAAAAGCACGACAATCAACGTGCGAGGGGATCAGCCTTCCTGGGAACAAGATTTCATGTTGTGAGTAAATGAATTTAGAAGATATTAAAGTGGTTATTTTTTTAGGCTGTACTTTGTACACTTTATCTTAAGAAGAAAAAAAAAAACCCCGAAAGGTTGGCAGTCTTTTCAAGATGAGTGAACTGTAACTGCATTTTTCCTCCTTGTTCTTCATCTGCTTAATTTCCTCCTCATATTTTGTGAAATGTACCCGCAGTAATCAGAGAGCGAGCATGAGCTTGCAAGGATCTTTGTCTTTTGTTAGCACTCACATTGCGCCGGTGTTTGTTGTTCCAAACCCTGCAATAGGAGTAACAGGAGTGTGTGTACACTAAAAGCCAACACGTGACCACCTGACTCAAATAAAATCCAATACGTGATGATGTCAGAGACTACCCGCCGGATGTTATGTGTTGCTCATGGCACATTATTAAGTCCACCGCTCGTCAATACAAGCGCTATATCAAAAAGATCCAACACTTTTAGACAATGATACATGCAAACACAAATGATTGGCGATTTTGTTTACTTGACCAGCAAGTACCGATTTGAAGAGGCCTTGTTTAGAGACTTGAAATGAGAACCTAAAAGCCCCTATTCTGTCACTTTAAATTATTCTCCCTGCATGACTGATTTATTCTATCTTGTTTGAGCCTGCGATACAAAAAAGTCTTTATCTCTGCACCTGGACACCATGGATACTCCGCGTGAACCACTCTCCCTCCCTCAGCCCTGAGCTTTTTTGTCAATGAGCTGTTCACTTTGATTGTCCTTTCTCTCATCTTCCTTTTGATTGGCCCAGAGAGAGCGGTAAACTACCACAGATGAGAGTATGCAAATGCTTTTGTTACCCCGGCTCCCTTTCAAAAAATTAATGTCCAATTTGCTGCCATCAGGCAGGATTTGAACCATTTGAATAGAGAGGTGAATGGATTGGACTAATGTTGAACAAAAACGGGAGCAATCTTTTTGTTATCAGAGATCTGGTCTGGATCTTGTAGTGATTCTCATGTCAAACCTTAAAGGCTTCATTTCTTGTGACACGTGTTCACCTGATTTAGTGCTCCTCATTTTGAAGATATTAAAATGTTTTTGTTTCTTTTCCGCAGCGAGATCAACCGGTTGGATCTCGGGCTCATTGTTGAGGTGTGGAACAAAGGTCTCATCTGGGACACCATGGTGGGGACAGCCTGGATCCCTTTGAAGCGGATTCAACAATCAGAGGAGGTTAGAATGGGAACAGATATTCATAAAATTATATTGTGCGATGCTGTGTCTTATTGTACTTACTGCAGTGTCGGACCTGCAGTTTGTGTTTTCTTCTATATGGACTGTTTAAAAAAAAAAGGGGGGGGGGGGCTTGTTAGTCCTAATCCATGATTTCAGATGCTTTTTAAATTCATGAAGCTGGTCTCTGATGGATTTTTGGAAAATGTGCTTCCGCATCCCCAATTGCAGGAGGGCCAAGGTGAATGGCTTCTCTTGGATGCAGAGGTCCTGATGAAAGCCGATGAGATATATGGCACCAAAAATCCGACGCCTCATCGACTCTTACTGGACACTCGCTTTGAGCTGCCTTTTGGTGAGAGAATATTGTCATCTTAATGTGGACGTTTTTTTTTTTTTGCTTGGATTTTATTTCAGATTTGCTTTGAAAAGCTCAGGTGCTTCTTCTTAATATATTGTGTGGTTGTTACGTGCTCAAGAAAGTAGAATACGTGGAACCCTATTCGTGGTAACCTGGAGCAAATCAGCCAGGACCCACCGAATCTTAGTGGACTGAAATGTCAGCAGCTGGTTTTGAAATTGCCTTGGGCATGACTCACAGATTGAGGACGTCATCATGCAGCCTGGTGCTCTTTTGACCAGGGTAGGAATATACAGTGTAAATCTCTTTTGTTTGTTTTTTGGGGAATTCATCATACACCAGAAACACTGACGTCATGGATAATGAACGGCTGTATCATGTTAACTGAAGCTGACATTGTCAGTAAATGCATGTCCACACAAACTGGTATTTTATATTTATACTGGCTTTCTGGCATCCGCTTTCACCCGAGACTTATTAATTAATTTAAAACCAGATAAACTCGAGTCAAAACTCAGTATTCAGCATTTGTGCAAAGACTTGAAAAACATTATTATTCTATTTTGTTCTTATTTTTAACGTGCATTGTTTCTTCCCGTAACTTCATTCCACATAATGTTATTCACCTTCAGGCCCAAATGTGTTATTGGGCCTTTTCAGTCTCCTCATCTGCTAAAAGGCTTCATACTAGGACTGTCAATCGATTATGATGTTTAATAGCGAATGAATCATACATTTTGCACTGCTCTTAATGTACAATGAAAATTTATTTTTTCGAGTTTTTATTACTCTCAACTCAACTTGAGTGGATAATCATTCTTGCCTTGTGCAGATGTTGCAACATTTCAAATTCAAGAAAGAAACAACAGTAACTGTAAAACTAAGCACGCAATAAAAAAAATGACACACATTTTACATTTACTCATAGTCCTTTCATAAATTAGCTCGTTTAACACACAATGTAAATCTAAATGTATTATGAATTTCACTTCTATTTGAAAAACAAGTTTTAATTTTGGACAGTTTAGTCACAACTTTCTTCTTCCGGCCTAGTAACAAATTACTCTATCTACATCTGTGCACCACACTACCCCTGTGAGGCCAATGTGAGCGCAGCAGTAACACGAAAAACAATTAATTAATTAATTGCACAATAAAAACATATTGCTTTTTAAAGAAAATTGCATTTAACACATTAATTTCCACACCTCCTCTGTTGCTTTGGTCGGTTGAGCTATTGTGTTTGTATGTGCAGATATTTCTATAAATATGCGACAAGTTAATGTGACAGTGTTTTTACTAACCTATTTTCATGAATTTTGCCACCAGACATCCCAGAAAATGAAGCTCAGTACTGGACTGACAAACTAGAACAAATCAATTCAATGGAAATCCATGATGAGGTAGAAAATTTTGAATAGGTTGAATTAGTTTATTTGAAAGGTGACAACGAATTACATGCCGGTTGTCATCCAGTTGTAAAGGTAATTTTTGTATTGACTAATGTGCATGTTATTGTGTTTGTCTCACATGCAGTACACTCTTCCAGGCGATATTGACAGTCATCCAATGCCCCCGACCGCTTCGCAGTGCTGTGAGTAATTCCTACTTTGAGCCACTAGAGGGAGCCATTTCTTCTATATTGTAAAACAGGTTGTGTCATTCATTTGCTCTTCCTTTCTTTTCCTTTCAATACAATTGTAGTTCTTATTAAAAAAATTATTTGTCTAGTTTTATTACTAAAATATATTCATTCATAATTGTGTCAGCCTACTGACATTGTTAAAAGCTTGCTTGCATGTCAGTTTGGTAACAGAGGTCTTTACAGCCATTGGTGGGTATTCACAATTCTTCCATTGTTAGTAAAAACACAGACACCACAATATTTAATTTTCACTTCCCCTTCCTCCTTGATTTTGCCTCTTTCTTTTATTATTTGCACTTTCACCAGGCAACTATTTCGGATGGGCTGACTCACTCAGTATGTAATGAAATTATTCCCCTAGCCAATCCTCAGTGCCCCTATGCATGCCATAATTCCATATTCCCCAAAAGCATTTTGTCCATATACATTGGATATAAAAAGTGCACCCACCGCTTCTCAAATGCCAGAATTTTGTGATTTCATCAAAATGAGACTACAGTGCATCATCCATTTTTATATACTTTTACTGACTGCTAATTTGTAACAATGTGATCCTTTTGATGCCGTGGAAGCTTTTTACATGGCATGTGATCTGAAATTAATTTAGGATTAAACGCAGCTGCTTTACTGTGACCGGTGGCAGGTGTGTCCTGGTTTCCATTTAACATGATTGGTTAATTGTGAACAGAGCCCCATCCTCCCGTTTTAACAAGGTGTGCACACTTATCTCAAAGTTTGTTTTATTTTCCCTCGAAAATATGTTTTATTTCTTTCAAATGTGTTGTAAAATACAGTATGTTACATTGATGGTGGATTTTTCTTTGTAAATGATTCAGCTTGATTTATTATTTATTTTATTTTTATTTTTTTTACATCACAGGAACCTGGCATTTATTTGAACAGGGGTGTGTAGACTTTTTATGGCCACTGTAGTTCTATAGTAAGCGTTTGTTTTTCCCCTTTACACCTGCTGATCCTCAATAATTCAACACTCTTATTCCCACCCTCTATTTTTTTTCCTTGCTTTCTGCTGATTAAATAGATTTTATACCTCTAATTATTGTTTTATACCATTTCCATCCATCCAGTTTTTGACCACTTTTCCCGCTCAGAGTCATGGTTGAGCTGGAGCCTATGGTCAGGTAGCATAGACATCGCATTGACAGGCATCAATTCACACTCACATTGACAATTTGACGTCATTGTCAAGAAAACGTCTTAAAAGAAGGGTGATATTTAAAGGATCTGTATGAAGTATCATTGCATTGACAGAATGCACTCTTCATACATTTCCACTGGTTGGTGGTTTATACGTTCAGCATTCTCAGATTGTGATTATAACCCAAAGTATTGAAGGATTTACCATCATTGAAAAAAAAAAAAAAACGTTTTACATGTGTTTCAGGCAATAAGATGTTCCCTTTTGTTGCAGCTTTGGACGACCAGGACAGTGCAGTAGATGACCGGGATAGCGACTACCGCAGTGAGACTAGTAATAGTTTGCCACCACGTTTCCATACAACAGCTCAGCCCAACTCTTCCGTGCACCAGTATCCCATTGGGCCTCGGCCACACCACCACATAGACTCATGCACCGACTCTCTGCACAGTTTTGAACTGGAATACCGAGATCAGAGATGCAGGTATACTTGACTCATTCAACCAAACAAAAAGCTTTAACACATCGCTACTTCCATCTACTTTTCCTTTATGTTTGTTAAAAGTAATATTTTTCGTACTGTATTCTGGGTCAATTGGTGTAATTACTAATATCTGTTTCGAAGTATATCGAACCAGTCTTCACTTTTGCTTGGAAAGTTTGTTGCATTTTTCAGACTGCTAAACATATTTTCTTTGCTTGCTTTGTTTTTTTTTGTTCTGCTTCTTCTTTTCTTGTCTTTGCTTTTCCCTCTCCCTAATGTTTTCATCATTTGCTTTAAACTAAATCAGGTCACTAAATGAAAAAGGACGAGTCAGAATTATACCTGTAGATTCTGGCATGGGTTGCGAAGATTGGGAAAGCAAATACAAAAGGCGAGCAAAGCCTCAGCTGAGTGACTTTTTAGATGCTCAACCAAACACTGCTCAAATGATGAAGCCTTACCTCGAACCACCAATCTTAGCTGTTCAAAATACTCAAAACATCAATTGTGTGCCTGTAATGTATCCTGAGGGCTATGACACGATAGATCGCCGGAGAAAGAAAAAAATCAGGGACACAGGTGGTTTTCACAATCGAGAGGCGCACAACGTGAGCGCAGGGGCTTTTCCCCCAGATGTTGGAATGCACCGTGGGAAAAGAGGAGATACATTTCTGCTCCAGGAAGAGAGGCAGCACATAACATCCTGTCCCCAGCAATGCAAAAATGGACTTCTCTATAAGACAAGAATGTGGGCGAAAAATGAACTTGATGTCACCTTAGAAAATTATGTCGCTTACAAAAAGGCGCAAGATGCAAGGGTGCAATCGCCGTTTGATTTTGATTTGATGTATTCTGGAGACCATCTCAATTTTTCCAGAGCCGAAGAGGAATTTGATGAAATTCCTTTTTCTGCAGAAGAAATGCCCACAATAATTTCAAGACACCGAAGGGACAAAACATTCTCTTATGATAGTGACGTGGACAACGCTCAGGGATTTCAGGAAAAGTCTAGAAAATCTAAACGTGGTGGATGGGTACCCGAAGCAGTGCTTTCACCTGTGGATGACCTGAGTGAAGAATACGTAGACCCAATGGATGAGCTACAATGTCTCGTTGAAACTGTTTCCGAATATCTCGCAGAGAAAGAAGAGGAAATCAGCAAATATGGTTCACTTCCAAAATCAAGCAAATCAAGGCTATCATCTCAAGGAAGCAACAGAACAGATTCTGTTGGAGATGACCACACCACTTTAAGGGATCCAAAAAGCGAAAATCAATCGCATACTCCAACTGGAGTTGCAAGTGTAAAAAATGCGATGAGCTCCTTATTCAGTAATCTCACGGACAGAGTCGGTGGGAGCCCCAAGCAGTCTGTCGTTGATTCAAAACCGTCGTCTGTACTGCCACCACAGTCTGGCATAACAAAACTGCTGTCCTTTATTCCTAAATCGAACAGCTCTACGCCTGTAGCAATTGTTTCTCCTGTGGAAACTTGTGAAAATGTGTTCACTTTGCCTTCACAAACATCTTGGAAGGCCAAGATGCAGAGTGAAACTGACGAACAATCTTGTGCAAGTACTCCTGATCTAAAGGTGCACAACCAAGACTTGGGAACAAAACCTCACGGTCCAGGAAGTTCAGTTCTGGGGAAATTAAATCCTTTAAAGCTGTTTTCATCAAACGATAGTATAAACTCAAGTGAACACAAGGAACAACCCAAGCCATCATATTATCAAAGTGATTCACATCTTGATCGTCGTACTGTTTATCACGATAAACCTCTTAAGGAAGGCAATCCAAACAAAGACAATGCGTCTTTTGCTAAACCAATTGGTGAAATGCAATCAGAAAGCACCAATTTATTTAGTCTAAGGAAGTCGATTAGTTCACTGATCACACCTTTTTCTTCCATCCCTGCTCATGAAGCGTCACCTGTGGCAGTTTATCCAATATTTAGATCACCCGAGGAGCCGGGACTTCAGAAACCGTATAATGAATCATTATCAAATACAAAGCGTCAACTGCCTTCACTATCCTCTGAAATTGTCACTACTCAGCAACAACCAAAAACCGAAGGAGGGATATTGTCTGGATTTTTAAAGTTTGCTTCCAGTGATGATGTTTGCTCTCCTGGAAACGCAACGACTCCAGAGCAATCACGGCAAGGATCAACTTCAACATCCAATGCCTTTAAGCAAAATTCTGGCACACCCCAGAAAAACGCAGAAAAGGGATGGTTCTCCAGCATATTTAGCCCTGCTTCTGCTCCCACCACCTCAAACCAATCTCAGAACAATGTGTCACCTGCCTCACACCCACAACATGTATCAAATCTGAAAACAACAGGAATACATAATCAGATGCAACAGCAAGCGCCAAATCAAAGCTTTTTGTCAGGATTTTTTAAAGGGAGCTCCCCTGAGGAGTCTTCTATGAGCTGCACTCAGCCGAAGCAAGTTGGAATGCTTGATTCAAGTGGAGAAGTCTCAAACAGTACGCTACAGCCAGGTCCGTTTAACCACCAACTGACTGAAAGTAGTACATCCCCAGAGATGTCCGGTCACGTTACCCAACAACAGAAAATGAGGGGAGGGCTTCTGTCTGGTTTGCTGAAGTTTTCATCAACAGAAAATGTCGCACACGATGCACACATTTCTGAAGATGAGCATCAAGGAAACATGCCTTGCAAGCACCCATCTAAAAACACAACCTCTGGTCAGCCTGAGAAAATGCAACATCCACAAAAGCCAACATTCACATCAGAAGAGCGTGATACACGTAATGTGATCCAACTTGACATGCAAAGTCCAAATCAAGGAGCAAACATCAGGAATCAAACAGCAAGACAGAATACCCAACAGGAAGCAAATAAATCAAGGTTTCCCCGGCAACAAACAGTTCCAGTTAAGCAACCATCCTCCAAACAAGGTGGTATCTTTTCAGGTCTTTTTAAATTTGCATCTGCTGATAGCATAAGCACAGAACAGCCCCCATCAATGCAACCTCGTGGAATTGTCCAAAGCATATCGAGCAATGAGCACCCTCAAGTGGGGAACATTCAAGGTTGTGAACGAAGTCAATCACATGATCACTCGAAAGAAAATAGCCAAGCAAGTGGTTCTGTTCGACCATTGACGTCCTTCACGCAGAAAAAGCTTCCCCAACAATCCAAAATTCAGGAGAGAGAGCAACTGATTCATGTGGAAAAAACCCAATTTAATCAACGAGACAAAGAGACCGCAAATCAATCTGGAGTGCTCTCTGATTTGTTTAACAAGTTAACAAAATCCTCTAAGGACCATGACACAACGTGCTATCCATCAAGAGAGCAACTGTCCTCACAAAAGGGCAATACATTTGCAGGCCAAAATAAGACAACATTGCAGACACAGCCAGATTTGACTCAGAAATCGTCACAAAACCGCTTTGACGACAAGAAGACGCCACCAACTGCCCAACAAAGTTACTTTTCGGGACGTGAAAATAAAAAGGTTACTATGGAACCTATCGCCCGTTCACAGCATGATATGCTAGGCCAGAGTACTGAGGAAATTTATCCCTCATCTAGATTGACAAAGTGCGCTGAGAGAAGTGACAGTCAAACAAGTGATCCAAATTATTTAATTCCAAGACCAAGCAGACATGATTTCAAAAATGCACCTGTGTCAATTGATTCTGATAGTCTAGACTTGAGAACATCAACTACTTTTGCAAGATCACTTCAGAGTCATGCAACATACTCATCCTTCAGTGCTGGTAATTTACCTCAATTATATTGCTCTCCGTCTTCTCATACAAAATTTTCCCAAAAGACCATTGAACCATACATTTGTGGAAGCATGCCCTCATTGTATGAACCAACAAGCCAAAATATTTATAATGGTCATCTTTCTCCTTATCAAATAAGTCCCTCCTATGATGAAAACCAGTGGATCCATAGCAGTACAATATGGCAGCAGTTTCAGAATGAATCTTTGAATCGTCAATTCCAAG
Organism: Idiotropiscis lumnitzeri; assembly: GCF_059441095.1. Classification (NCBI taxonomy): domain Eukaryota; kingdom Metazoa; phylum Chordata; class Actinopteri; order Syngnathiformes; family Syngnathidae; genus Idiotropiscis; species Idiotropiscis lumnitzeri. The sequence continues at coordinate 8,746,907 of NC_142408.1, forward strand.
GAGAAGACTCGGGTTATGCTCAGAGCTATGAAAACTTGTCATTGCAAGCTTTTCCGTTTGGCTACAGCCCTCCAAAGATCAATCAGCAGCTTACTTCCTCTACCACCTGGCAAGGTGATATTTGTCATAATGAGAAACTTGAGCCATATTTTTCTAATGGCAACAGGAATGAGGGTTCTTACCCGCAGAGAGCGTGGAATAGCCGTGAAGAGTTGGGCAACCTACAGCATTCATCCAGTGAACAGGGAATATTGAACTTAACAACTAAACCCACTACACCAACTCTTGGGAAATGGCATTCATGTAATGACAGCAGCACTTACAGCTTGAACGGTATTGCATATCATGAAGGCTATTATGAGGAGACCGCTCCAAGCCTGTCTTATTCAGCGAACTGGCAGCATGGGATTGATAATCACGCGATTCAGCCAAGTCAATGTCAATTCAGTCACTTGAAATACTCAAATTATCCCTCAAGTGTGAGTCATGACATGGACGATTCGATATACTTTGAAGACACTGAATGGTATCAGCAGTGGCTTGCGCTTTTGGAGCAAGGAATGTGGTGGCCAGCTGAAGATGGTGACTGTGGTTACTTTGTCTATACTGATCATGAGTACATTTACGCCCTGCTCACAGATTCAGCAGGTGAATATGTGTACGCATGTTCCCCTGAAGATAATTCTTCTGGAAATGCATGTGGTAGCTTTCCCAGCGCTCTGCTTTTCAATGAAATGGTTTTAGTGTGTGGCTTCAAAATTCCATTATATAATGAGGATGAACTTCTGTGGTTGCCTGGTCAAGATCTGAATGAATCGCAACTCCTTAATGCCCCTTTAGATTTGTCTGCTGCATATCGAAAAGGAAATCAGATCATGAACCTTAATCTTCAGCAGTTCGCTCAAATGTTTGAAAATTCTTTTTTGTCACCAGAGCAGCGAGGTATAGATTTCACATCTTACACATTAAACAAAGTTCGTATGGATCCAAGGCAACCCTCAGAGGACCAATGCAAGTATGTCATTGACCTTTCATGTCATAATAAAGACCGTCAGGGTCCTCAGTGGAATAGCCAAGAAAATAGGACATTTCTTGCTCAAAAGGTTGCCGTTTCCTTGAATTCTACTGCCACTGTGAGATCGAATGAGCAGATACTTTACAAGTGTTACCAGCCTAGCCAACAACGCCGTCCATCCACTGGTGTTACTGTAAAACATGTTGATGATGTATCAGAAGAAGACTGGAGAAAGAGAGTGGCTCCAGGAGAAGAACAACCAAATCGTCAGATCAAAAAGATTTCTTCTCTTATCTCATCTGTTGTGGGCAAAAGTACTACAGTTGAATCAAAAACAACTAGCTTATCTTCCTCTAATCAAAGGGATCCTGCCAATTTAACTGATAAACATTCTAAAAATGTGTTTTCGTCTGGCTTACAAAGTTTGAAGGCAAAGATCGTCAAAGAAGAAAGTCCATCTGTAAGTTCAGAAAAAAATGCACCACGAAGAATTCTCCCCACCATTTTAACAAATAATCAAGTGACGCCTTCACCAAAACAATCACATTCCAATTCACAGAAACCGAGGTTGCCACGACAAAACACAACAGAGATCCCCAAAGCACCACTGGGATCAAAAGAATCTCAAATTAAAGATGGGCTCCCTCAACTCACAACTGATAGGCCAGTGGATAAAACGGTCGAAAAACCCAATGAGCAACCAGGGTTCATGAATTTTCTAAAATCTGCAGTTGGTATAGATGAACCCAAGCAAGAGTCGCCGAAGGTTTCACAGACATTTGTCAATCAGCAAATCAAAACTGGAAACACTGCTTCTTCACAAGCAAGTGCTGGCCAAAATAAAGAGCCGACAGGAGTATCAAATATATTTGGATCAATTAGCAGCTTATTTAATATTGATCCCTCTACACCTCAGAGAAAAGATGCACCCAGGCAAACCGAAGCAAGACCTAAGGTTATACAGAGACAGCAAACACTGAACCAAAGTGATACATCTGGGCCACAAAAAGACCCCCCCTCCCAAAAACCTGAAGCATTCTCTTCCACTGCTAAGGGCGTTTCTGCAACCCAATCTAAAGCTTCATCACTTACTGAACCGACAAAACAAGAAAACAAAACAAAACCTTCTGGTGGCCTCTTTGGATTTTCCCTTGGAGAAATTCTAACAGGATCAACATCAACAGCGCAGCCTGGACCTACAAATCAAACAACGAAGTCATCTCCAGCTCCACAAGAAGAGTCATTCGGTAAAAGTTTATTGTCAGTGTTAAGCGGCTCAAATGCAGCACAATCTACACCTAGCTCTGGTCCTTCTCAAGCAAATGCCCCAAACACCACTCCACATGATCCTCAAGTTGACTCTCCAGGTAAAGGTTTATTAACAATGTTTGGAGGATCACATTCCACTCCTTCTCCTCCTTCTCAAACAAAGACCACAGATGAGGTGCCACAACAGAGAAATAGTCTTCCAAAAGACCAGCCGACAGGTTTATTTTCATTGTTTGGTGGTACAAACTCTCAACAGTCTCAATCTCAAACAGGATCTCTTCTAGGGGGAATTATCTCAGGATCATCAAGTTCAACTGAAAACCCAGTGAAGGGTCTGTTTTCAATGTTTAGCGATCCTAGTCCCACCCCAGCCAAGTCCCCAATGGCCTCATCCCCACAACCAAAAATAATTCAACCACAAGCTCAACAACAAAGAGGGGCTCAAACACAACCAAAGCACCAGCCTCAAGCCCAAGGGCAACAAGCCACATCCATTCTGGGAGGGATATTGGGTGGGTTGTCTACCTCAAGTGAAGGGCCCAGAAAATCCTTGTTCTCCATGTTTAGTACCCCCAATGCCTCTCAAACACCAGGAGCAGGAGGGCATACAGCTGCACCATCCCAAGAACCTTGTAAAACGATACCCTCTGCTGTATTAGACATTGGGACACATAAACACCCACCTCCTAAAGTGTTACCTAGCATTAATTCTGCTAGCAAAGAGGCACCGCAGTCTTCCCAAAGTCCATCTGCGTCCAGCACCTTGGTTCCAGAACATGTAAATGAAGTTTCAAATGATTGTTCGGGGCGCAATGAAAAAATTAACTCAAAGGAACTCCAATCTATTAATACAAATGCAGCTTTGAATCACAGCACTTTAAGTTCTGGTTTTGAAATGAAATCCACTGATAGTTCATCAACTGAACCAAATTCTGAATCTATAGCTCTCATGAAGAAAACAATCACTAAAAGTATACCTGAAGATTTTGCTTCCATTGAGGAACCACCAACTATGTTCGGGGAAAAAGGTCAGGCATCTTCGAAAACAGAATTCCTTTCAGACAGTCCAGCAAAAGGCTTGCTTTCATTATATTCTGGGCCTACTAGTGAACCCACTAGTGAAAGCCAAAAAGGTCCAACTCCTACAGAAAAAACATCTGAGCCCAAGGATGCACAAGCTAAAAGTATATTTTCAGTGTTTGGAACCTCCTCCCCGCAACCCGGATCTCAGTCTGGAGGGTCTCTATTAGGGGCTATGTTTGGAGGATCATCACCCCAAACAGCTTCTCAGCCTGGAGGATCATTTCTAGGTGGTTTATTTGGAGGGCCTAGTCAGCAGCCTACTGTACCCACAAAGAATAGTGGTTCTGTTCCACAGACCGCCGGACCTCAAGCAGGGGAATCCTTGATTGGAGGGTTATTTGGTGGATCTGCTACTCGGACAGCTGGATCTCAGACTGGAGGGTCTATTTTAGCGGGCATATTCGGAGCTCCTGCAGCATCAACCACAGCAACACAGGCCAGTGGGGCATTGGGTGGACTTTTTGGTGGGGTTACCACACAAACTATTGTACCTCAAAAGAGTAGCTCTGTAGTGGAAGGCATTCTTGGAAGATCAGCTACTGCACAGACGACTGACCATTTACCTGAAGCCTCAGTCTCGGTTGAATTACCTGGTAGTAGTTTGCGTTCGTCGTGTAAAGATCCTGTTTCACCTGCATCGTCCACACCAACAGTTACACCAAATGTAAATGATGGCAAGACCACCACTACTCAAAAAACATTTAATGACAATAACACGGTCCCAGCTCCAGTGTGTCAAGAATCTTCTACAACTACCAATGTCCCTCAAAGTGAAGAACAGCCAGAAACGTTACAGAAAGCTGCTATTACAGACCTGCTTCCAGTAGAAAGCATACTTATAAAAGATGGCAACAGCAATGACCATTGTGACAAAACAGACAAACCAACCGTAGCAGATAATGAGGCTGAATCTGAAAGTTGCATTCTCGCGAAAGAACCTGCCAGCGCTACGCTTGTAAGTGAAAAGCCTACGCAAGATAAACCACCACCTAAAAATAAAGGGGAGATGCAACCTACACCGGTGGGTGAGGAGCAACAAAAGACACCAGCGTCAGACAAATATGTTGAAAGTTCATCAACAGAAACAGTTACAGGTTTTATGACCTCCCTTTTTAAACCGATAGTATCTTCTGATGCAGCTCCTCAGTCTCGAGAGAGAAGCTCACTTTTTGGACTAGGAGGATCAGCACCCCAAGCAGCTGCTAGCCAACCTGGAGCTTCACTTCTTGGCAGTATTTTTGGAGGTTCTAACACTCAAACAGCACCTCCCCACTCAGGTGGAAATTTATTTGGAAATTTAAACAAGGGTTCTGATCTCCAGTCTAATACTTGCAGTACTGCACCCTCTCCTGGAGGGTCCATTTTTGGAATGTTCGGAGGACAAGCCACTGCCAAGCCTAATGCTCCAAAGACTAGTGGGCCGTTATTGGGTGGCCTGTTTGGAGGGACTGCCACAGCAGCACAGTCTGGTGGTTCTTTCCTTGGAGGAATGTTTGGCGGTCTCACTACCCAGGCTGCAGGATCACAAACTGGAACAACTGTTCTTGGGAGTAGTGGAGGGGCTACACCTAAGGGACAGTCGCCTAAGCCTCCTGAATCACTACCAAATGAGCAAAAAACAAAAACTATTGTAACCCCACAACCACATGTTACAGATAACAATTTGGCACCGAATGGTACCCTGGCAGATTTAAATAAAATTGTCGACTCCAATCAAGCAGATTGTACTCCGGAGGAATCCAGCGTCATTGCAAGTAATAATGCAGTGTCACCTGAGGTTTCTTGTCCAGATACAACTTCTACTCCAAGTAAATGTGAACTCATTTTTCAAATAGATGACCCAAAAAAAGAAATGTCGACGGTTGAGGAAAACATCACTTTAGAAAACCCCATCCTCACCAAGGAACAGTCAAGATGTGAAGAGGACATATCTGTCCAAAAGAATTCAAATACAGCCCAACCTGTTGACGTTGGAAAGGTTGCAGAACCATCTCAAACAAAGTCTTTGTTCGGTTTCATCACAACACAGAGTGATGCAGGAAAATCAATCGGTTCTTTATTTTCCCCAGCAATGACATCTGCTTCTTCAGCAAGTCCTCAAACAGAAGCAGGCAGTTCTCTTTTTTCAGGATTAAAAACACTATCTGGGGGCCTGTTTCAAGAGGAAAAAACTATCACTCCTTCATTATTCCGCCCAAAGATGGGATTCCCCTGGCAAACAGAGCCACCAAAGCAAGCCGCTTCCCCAGTTATAACATCTCAACCAAAGAATAGTAGCAAGCCAACAAGTGATGAAACACATCTCGTGCAAAGTGTTTCCACATCTGATGCCCCAAAAGCTGAATCGGTAGGTTCCACCGATGAAGTAGCCAAACCCCAGATATGCATTTCCACCCCTGAACTAGATTCCTCAGCTTCCTTGACCTTAAAAGATACCAAAATGCTTGTAGAAACAAACCCTTCTGCAGGTGCTACCAATGACGAGTCCTTGGACAACCCAGCTCCGAGGAATCTGTTGAATACAAAAAGGCTAGTAAAAGCATTATAAATGGCTTTGTTCCTTACCTTTTATGTTGTAATTACACCTCCACCCCCACTCCCCAAAAAATGACAGTCTCTCATCTTTGCAACCCCTCCCTACTTATCAATGAAATGTAACTAGCCTTTGTTTAATTTTAAATACAGTAAGTATATAGTTGAAAAACACGATTGCAAGGTCAAACACATTTTACTTTGCCTGTGGAAGCAGTATAATACCGAGCCCCTGATGTGACATAGAATTAAAAAAAAAAAACCCTTCCCTCCCTTGTGTGTACTGCTTGGAAATAACATCTAGAGGGCGAAATCAACTTCGTGCGAGGAAGATAAATTTACTGGTACATCGCAGGCTGTTCATGAATCAAAAAGTTTTTTTGGTACAAATGAGCAAATGCTTCTGGAGAGCTTCTGTCGAATTGCAAAAGAAAATGAAATTTTGTCTGTCCAGTGTCATTTGCTGTTGATTGCTTACGGCATCTGATTGTAAAATGTGTTTGAGCATGGGAATCTGTTTTGTTTTTCATATCCATTCTTCATACTCTACGTGATTTGGTTTTGGTTGTTCATATTTCATCATATTTGTGCATTGTTTGTACCCCTTTTGTATAGAAATATATTGGTAAATATTAATAAATAACTCAAGTTCTGATTCATAATGACATAGACGAATGCAAATAGGTGAAATGCACCTGTGCCTATTTCATTTAAAATTCATTTGAATTATTTAATAGTTTTGTGATTTATGATCCAGTATTACAGCTCTATCCAGTCAGTATTTGAGAAGAGGGCAAATATGGTACTTTGTTTGTCACAAATTTTATGACTCAAAACCAGTTTTTGCATTGTGCATCTACTTTAGTTTGCTTGGATGCAGATCAAGTGTATATTTGGGCCGCCATTTAAATTATGATCATTGTATGTTTAAAATATACAATTAACATAATTAAAAAGAAAAAAAACAGTCGGTCAAATGAAAACAATGAAATCAATCAGCGGAGTTAAAGGGCATTACTCGAAAATTTCAACATAGCTTCTAGAACTTCTAAGATCCAAGGTAGATGCATGTGCAGTATTTAATGCAAATGCTAACATATCTTCAATATTTCAATATTTTTCAACATGCCACAATCTCCCTTCAAGGTTTGGTATTTTTTTTAGGTTGTGTCTATACAACACGTGTTTTTGTATTTAGACAGATTATTGAGCAAGCAGCGCAAAAAAAAAAAAGACCCTTGATAAAATTGCCTGCCAAATACTGTTCGTAGATCAGTGGGGCACTCGCATCACAACTTTGTTCGAAATACATTAATTTGGTCAATGTTTCAACAGCACTGAAAATCTTAACTCAACATGCTTGGAAAATGTTACGACGACAATCCCCACTTATCTAACTGCGAGCGAAGCAAAAAAAAGAAATCACAATAGATATAGAAATAGATATTTACCGAATTTGGATTTGTTTTATTAAAAAATAAATTTAAATCCTAACATTGATCATTTCCCTTTCTCCAATTTAGTCCAGTGGAAAGTAGTCGCTTTGGGTCATCAGGAAACCTGAGTCAGACCAGCTCTCAGCTGAGTGAGCTCGGTCACGAAAGCACTGGAGGCTCAGAACTCGAAGAATCCTTCCACTCCTATCACAGCACGAGCTTCTATCCCTCCACAAATGGACATTTAACAAAAAACGGACAGTCTGCTGTTGGCGAAAAGGTTCTACATCAGCCGTCCTTCGATGTGAGACGAAGCTCGCAAAATGAAACTCCGAAGGAGAAAGTTTTGTCTCAACTTCAAAGGTAGCAAAATCTTGAACAAATGCGTAAAAAAAAAAAAAAAAAAAAAAAAATTGCCTTGTAATCTCTCTTATTGATGCCCATACATTCATATGTCCTAGGTTTCATGATGAAGGGTCACCATTACCATTTTCTCCATCCAGAGTTCGTTGGTTGAAGGCGATCAATAAAGTCAGGGTTCAGCTACGGGAGGTATGCAGTTTTTCTGTTGTTGTTTTTTTTTGTACCCATTTATGTTCTCAGTATGTCATCACTATTACGCTATAATTAAAACTGTAAATAGAGATATCACATTTTCTTTTTTCCATCCATCCATGCATTTTTTTATACTGATAAATTTTTAAATTGGCATTTGGGATTTTTTCTTTAAAGGGGAAGTTAAACCCCCCCTCAAAAAAAAAAAAAAAATAAAAATCTTAAATATTTTCTATGCAGCCCCACTAGTCTAAACACTGCATTCTGATTAATATTGTGTTTGTGGCATAAGCCACCCATTTATATATATCTCGGAGGGCGGCCATTTTGCCACTTGCTGTCAACTGAAAATGACATCACCGTTGCTCAGGGCTCAGCTCACGGCAATCATGGCTCAGCTTCAGAAAAAGGTTGGTCGTTACCTGAGCAACTGTGATGTCATTTTCAGTCGTCAGAAGTGACAAAATGGCCGCCCCCTGAGATGGCTAAAACGGGCGGATTTAGCTGCAAACGCAATATTAATCAGAATGTCATCTTTAGACTGTTAAAGGCACACAACCATACGATTACAAAGAATGTTTGGGGGGGCGGGGTTGACTTCACCTTTAATTATGCCTATACTACTCTGTTAGCATTGGTGTGTTCTGAATAGTGTACCAATTCAGGTAACTTTGGAGTCATAAGAACAGAACTCCATCATAAACTGAGGACTCCGTGGAGAGTGAAATATTTAATTTACATCCGAGGTCATTATTTTGGACACATACATAATTAATATGAATGTAACCGCACATGATGTCTCTGTGCAGTACAGAGGCAAGGTTATTATTGTTAAGAAAAACGAATGAAAATGACAATATATACATCTGCTCTCTCAACATCTACAGTATACCTCAGTCTCTGTCTTGCAAATGTCATGGCTAAAGAAATGCTTTTGGTAGCATCTCAAAGTCAGGTGTGGATAAATGGCAGTGCAGCATGAAAATAAATATACCACGGTGCAACTTTCTTTCTGGAAGAAAAATAAAACGAATGATAATGCATTTTTAGATTCTGTTGCACTCTGGTTATGGCATACTCGTTCAGGTTTTCATGGAAGTCGAAATACAGAAATAATCCTGAATACATACGGAGTGTGGCAAAACCAGATACAGGGAAGAGCCAGCGAATCGAGACTATTACTACATCAAATCGTCTTTGTGCTAAATTACACTGTCAGAGGGAGTGAGAAAGCAGCAAGAGCATGCAAAAGGGTGGGGTGGGGGGGTGTCGGGATAGCAACATTATCATGTGATGTGCAAACTGCGTTCCCTCACTTGTCTGATTTAACAATTCAGTGGTACCAATGAGGAAACCCAATCCTCGAAAAGTTTAAGAATATTCTTTAAATTGGGGACAGCAAAAAATTCATTGAACACCTGTGGATGATCTGTCACTTCAATTAAATGGAGGAGGCGTGATGGTTCTTCTTTGGATTTTTTGCCCTCTCCTACTTGAAGGTAAGAATTTCTTTTTTTTTTATTTATTATTTTTTTAATGCAATATGTTGAGTTGCAGATTTACAGATCAGCTTCACATGGTAATTTACTATATAACTCTGTCAACTCTTTCTTAGGCAAGTTTCGAAAGATCATTGGTTAGCAGAACATGAATCAATGGGCATATAAATAAACAAATGACCTTTCAAAATTTTTATTTGACTGTCTCAAGTTGATAATTTGAAATGTAATGCCGTTAGATTTTTACTTTTGTACTGATCAGTGTTAACTGTGGTGTTAGGAAAGGGTTGGACTAAAGCAATCCGGTAGAGCAGCTGGTATAGTTGCAATCGGACACGAAGCACTGAGATTTGACCTGTCATCTAATTGCTGTGTTCCCAAAGCGTTGCAATTACAGAGATCGAAGCAGCTGCATGAGAGTTGTTAGCCTGATAGAGAGTGTATCTGTACTCTCCCGCCAAGCCTATTGTATATTGTCTATTCAGTGCCAGTATTTCCCATTTTACCTATTTATTTATTATTCTGTTTAGTCTCAAGACCCAAATTAGGAATTTGGGTTGAACATTTTCCAGGTATTAATGTAGCTTTTTGATCAGCTATGCAACTTAAATATTTGCTATATATTTTCTCAAATAAATTCAATTTAGTTGTTTTTGCAAATATCAAGTATAATTCAATCCTTCAAAATGGTTACTATTTTGCCAATAATCCCCTTCCTGATTCTCTTTTGTCTGCCATTCCCAGACACAGAAGATGATTGCTCACACCAATCTGATATCAGACTACTGGGGAATCACAGTGCTTTTTCTTACAAGTGGAAATAGCTAAGCAAGGGTGTTCTTTCATGGAGATGTTCCCCAAAGGGCGCCTCGATGAACAAGATGAGCACAACAGAAAAGAAGTTAATGTTCTTTCGCAATCGCCCATGTGTCACATGGTGGAACAAAGCTTCAACGTACTCCCAGAGAACTACAGACTAGAATCCAATCGGTCCGTTACCCGATCACGGCAAAACAGCTGTTCTGATTGTGAGTCTGGGTTTTCTGCTGTGGAGGATAGTATACCCCAGATAATTAAAAAGATCCATTCTGGGGATAATAAACAGGACGTGGAACAAGGCTCTAATAATATAGTGGATAATATCCTGAAAGAGCTCAAAGGCATAAATAAGATCCAGGAGGAAATCTCAGACCTGAGGCAGTATTTAACATCTGTACGAGGCTCAGTGGATGAAGTGTCTTGTTGCGTCGATGCCGTGCTAAGTGAAATTGGTGAGTTATACTCTGGAGCATCAGCTGCACCTCACTGCAGTCCAGTTTCCCTAACGAACAGACCCAGGCGAGGAAGCCTGGGAAGACAGAACGCTGTCACTTCACCTCTCAAGAGAGACACTGCTCCTCTGTCTGATTGGAAAAAACATGATATTTCTGGGGGGTTACCATCTCATGGAACATCCAAGCTATTGACTGTCAGTCAAATTGCCCTCCTGTCAAATCAACGACCAATCCAAGAAAAGACATTGGCTTGTGCTTCCAAACATGAGATTTTTGGTCTTCATCAACGCCAGGACTACCAAAGTAACCACTCTTTGTCATCCTGTCCTTCCTCAGATACAGGATTTCTTTGTGTTGACTCAGCAAATGACAAGTGGCCTTCTGATTATCAACAGTTCAGGGAGTGTGGTTGGAGTAAGGGTGAAATTTCTTGCGCAAACAGTGAAGAACTACACCTTTGGGACTACTGTCATACGGAGACACCAAGTCGTACACCGGGTCATTCTTCACATGCAAGTTCTGAACACCTCTCATTACTTTTTGGAATTCATTACAACTCTCCCTCGTGTTCTCCTCGTTTGGGCAATAGAAACAAAACACTTGAGAAGGATGAAACCGATTTGGCATGTGTCTGTTCCGGGAAGTCCCCGTACTCTCAGAGTTCTAGTTACGACAACGGGGATGCCTGTGCAAATGCTGAAGACAGGTGTTCCTCCGTGAGTGGGATTTGCTCCGATGTATTGTTGACAGACTGTGATGGTGGTTACCTGGAGCCTCATTCTCTGTGCGATGACGATCCATCATCCGGTGACACTCTTGAACTGGGTTCAGCAGAGAGTTTGGATAGAGACTGGACAGATCACAGCATCACAAGAGATGATGGAGGAGAATCTGCGTCACAACATGCTTTGGAAATTTCTCCCCTAGTCGGTTTTGACGTTCCAACTTTTAGCAAGGCGGTACTAAGTTTCAGGTCTTCTTTAAAGGGGGCTTTGAAAAGGTTTGACGGGTTCAACGCTGACGATCTGGAAGACGATATCTCAGAAGCATCTCTGTCCCTCATTACACACACGGATGAAGCAACAGAGGTGATCATCAACGCCTGTCATGTAGAAGGAGCGTCCAGCGATCACACATGTCTCCCCACAAAGGACGACAGTGAGGCCTCCGACTTTATGAACAGTGGACAGATGTTTGAGAAGCAGTCATGTTCAGCTCAAGCGTTGCGCCAAGAGGATGGCCTCTCTGCGTCAACTGTTACTAATAGAAGTGATATTGAGATTTTACAAAGCAAAGAAGAAAATCAAACATATTTGGAAATGTCCGGGCTTCACCTAAAACCAAATTCTTGCCCGGTCCTCCAGGGTGAGACTACATTTGATGCATTGCCCAGTTCAGATGATTTACCCTTCAATTCTCCAAGTGAAGACGACATAGTTGAGGAGGTTGGAAAACCAATTGATGCCAATCACAAAGCACGTATAGCTAACTTCCAACGTATTCTTCGAGAAAAGAGGCAGATTCATCAGAGGCTGTCCCAGTCTACGCAAGGTTCTCACGGGTCTTGTGGCTCTCAAGGTTCTCAAGGATTCCGTTCTCAGGAGACATGTGTTAAAGGTCATTTTAGTTCTATGTCATTCAATTGAAAATGAAATACCTCTTAATGACACCCGTTGGAAATAGGATTTTAAAGTGCCTCTAATGCAATTTTCATGACTTTCTTTACAGAGACCGTGCAAGAAGAAAATCAGGTTGCTCCAGTTCTATTTGCTCCATAATAAAGATGAAGCCGTTTTGTTTGTGTGCTGTATGTTTTTATTGTTACCATCAACTTTTGAACGTCTTTATATGGAATTGTGAGTGTGTACTGATTTTGTTGACTGTAAGTAAACGTTTGCTTGAATGTTTCAATAGATGTAGAATGTGGAAGTGTCTTTCAGTATTTATTTCACCATGAAAAGCATCCCTGTAGGAAAGGGAAACAAATTTTCTGATTGAACCTTGTTGGATTTATTTATTTATTTATTTATGTATTTTGTGGTCTTCCGTCTAATATCAGATATGTGAAACTCAACCAACATGCACGTTTCATTACTATTCTCCTGTCAGAAATTTAATGAATTTGTGAACCTTTGTAAATGTCCTTATGACTCCGTTTCAATCTTGCAGGTTTGTCATGATGAACAGAGTGTAAGACAGGCCTGGGTAAAACCAGGGTAAGTCTAACAGTTTGGCTGTATTTCTGTACTTTTCGAATAAAAAAAATTGTAAAAAGAAAAATTAAATAAATAAATTAAATAATTTTAATACTCAATTCCTCAAAATGTTTTTCTTTTGTTTTTTTTTTGTCTTTGAACAGTGGTGGGCCTGCAGGTCTTTACGGGATTGACAGCATGCCCGACCTTCGTAAAAAGAAGCCGATCGCCTTGGTTAGCGATGTGGTCAGTACACACATTTCTGCATATATTTTTTTAAAAATGTGTGTATACATATATTGTGTGCGTGTGCCGGGGTGTGTGTAAATAAACATATATATATATATACATATATATATATATATCCTGTAAATGTTCTTCTTTTGAGCGCATGGGTTGTGTCTTTGTAAGTTCATCTTTCTGTTTGGGAGAGCAGCTCTTTATTGACAGCTGAATGCTTTTTAGGATAGATTCGAGTGTCATCATTGAAACGCTTATGAAAGCAAGCTGCTAATTGTTGTCTCCCTCCTCTCTTAAACCTGAAACTATTCCCCGCAACTCTCTTGAATGCATTCTCTCTGCCTGGTCAGGCTATGGTAAGTTATTGGAATCCAGTAAAATTATCAAAGTTGGATAAACAAAACACTACTTGCCTCAAACTATCATAACTGCAGCATGTTTTATTTTTCTCTTTAATTGGAGACTTAGTGTGAATTACAAATTAAAACATTTGTATGCATCTTTCATATGATACTGGTTAACAGCACATTTTAATCAGAGATGTCTTTATATGTCTCTAAATGTATTTTTGATGCTGATTTAAAAAAATATTTTTTTTCTAGCAGAGCATGTTTGGGAGATTTTCATATTTTTGTTTTTAAGTTTGACCTATAAAAGCTTGGCCAATACAGACTACACCATTTGTTATGAAAATCATTTTGCCAAATGTTGCCCCTTGACCCTTGATTCCGATATATTACTACATTTATTATTATTATTATTATTATTATTATTATTATTATTATTAAGACTAGATTAAAAAAACGATTTCAAAATCAGGGCAAAAGATTTATCTAGAAAAGTATTTTTGCTTCTCTGAATAAACGTGTTGACCAGTGTTATTTTAAAGATGTTTCCCTCAAAAAATTACACTTCTCCACACACAGGCAAAGTTTTTGGCAGCCTTGCGTTAAACAAATAAAAACCTACTATGGTCACTGAAATAATGTAAAATATAGAGTTTTGGTTGAAAATCTGCAAAGTTTCTCATTCAATTGGGGCATATTGAAAAATCTGTGGCCATTCAGTTTAAGTGGCCATTTGTCACCCCTTACTATATGACAATTTGTATTTACATTTGTCATTTTTTTTCAGTGACCTTTGTTTGTTTTTTTTTCTTTCTGTAATGGCATATCAACAATTTTGCCAATGTGTTTATAGGCTTGCATCGTTCCTCAAAATGTACAACAATGACATTGAATAAACTAACACACTAACGGCTTTTTGTTTTATATATCCAACTTAACACTTTGTTTTAATCCTCTCTCCTGTAGTCCCTTTAAACTAACATTTCTCACTATCCCTTTTTGACTATTGGGTTATGTCCTGGGGAAAATGACAAAACAAACCCTTTTAAACCTTCCACCTCACTCAAGGCAATGGCCTCCATTTTAATAATATCTCACAATTTGGTTTGGTCGTGGGTTATTAATACATGTCATGAAAAAATATTCTGAAATTATAAGATACCATAACATTCTACCTGTTCTCCAGTCCCTTGTCCAAGCTCGTAAGGCAGGTATCGCATCCGCGATGGCTGCGCGATCTTCCATCAAGGATGAGGAGCTGGTGAGCTCTACAAAAAAAATAATAATAATGTGGGTTAAGAGTTCACACAATGATTCTGTTAACGTTACCATTTTCTTTCTCAACACAACAGAAAAATCATGTGTACAAGAAGACGCTACAAGCGCTGATCTATCCAATATCATGCACCACGCCCCATAACTTTGAGGTGTGGACCGCCACAACACCCACATATTGTTATGAGTGTGAGGGGCTGCTGTGGGGAATTGCGCGACAAGGCGTCCGCTGCTCAGAGTGTGGCGTTAAGTGTCATGAAAAGTGTCAGGAACTGCTCAACGCTGACTGTCTGCAACGTGAGTATGAGGACCATTTCCTCTTAAATTTCCATATTTGTATTGATACCGCACTCATTGGTGACATTTAGTAGCAGGAACCTGATTGATTGTTCACCTGGTTCATGATTAGGTGCCGCTGAGAAGAGTTCTAAACATGGAGCTGAGGACCGTACTCAAAATATCATCATGGCAATGAAGGACAGAATGAAGATCAGGGAAAGGAACAAACCGGAAATTTTTGAACTTATCAGGGAAGTGTTTATTATCAGCAAAACTATTCATTCCCAGCAGATAAAAGCAATCAAACAAAACGTACTGGACGGTACCTCAAAGTGGTCTGCCAAAGTCACCATTACAGGTATGCTTATAATTTACAAATAAAATAATTGAACCAGAAATGATCACAACATTTCATGCAATTTTTTTTTTCCTCCCTTATTGTAGTTGTTTGTGCCCAAGGACTTCAGGCAAAGGATAAGACGGGCTCCAGTGATCCGTATGTCACTGTGCAGGTGGGCAAGACAAAGAAGAGAACCAAGACTATCTATGGCAACCTCAATCCAGTGTGGGAGGAAAAATATCACTTGTGAGGACCCATTTTTTCGTCATTCATCAAGCTAAATAAGTGAATTGAAGACATTTTTTGGGGTGGCATTTATTTATTATTTGCTTATTTTTTATTAGCGAATGCCACAATTCGTCAGACCGAATCAAGGTGCGCGTGTGGGATGAGGATGATGACATCAAGTCAAGAGTCAAACAACGTCTCAAGAGAGAATCTGATGATTTCCTTGGCCAGAGTATTATTGAAGTGCGAACACTGAGTGGTGAAATGGATGTCTGGTACAATCTAGGTCAGTGGATTAATTATAAAAAATTATACATTGAACATTGAACTGGTGCTATTTTTTTTAGCTATGCAATGTGCAGCGGCCTTAAAGAGTTAAGTATGGATGTAATAAACTGAAAGATTTTTTCATTCACTTTAAGCTTCTTATAAGAGTATTTTTTTTACCCACATCTTATGCTCTCAAGTAAGAGCCCCCATCCATCCATGTGTGATTAACAAGTAGCAGTGCTCGAGATAGAAATCGAGCGTTCCACCGACATGTATGAATTACCCTTAATGGTAAGCCTGTCAGAGCAAATAGTCGGGCTGAATCGCAAGGCGCTCCGCCCCCGCTCATGTCTTAAATGAACAGACACAGATCCATACAGCCCACCTCTTCTGTACCCCCCACCCTCACTTTTGAGACCCTTTATTAGTGACGACTGAGTGCTCAACCTTTCCATCAAAGTGGAGATCCATGCCATATAAATAGACTTTGAACAGCTGAGTGTTAACCAGATTTTTGTCTGGCCCTGACACCGCATTTGCTTTGTACGACTGAGTTTGTGTTAAATTGCAGAGAAGAGGACGGACAAGTCAGCCGTGTCAGGGGCCATCCGTCTCCAAATCAACGTGGAGATCAAGGGGGAGGAGAAGGTGGCGCCATACCATGTGCAGTATACCTGTTTGCATGAGGTAATTTAATATGAAGCATAGAATCAGTTTAAAAGACTCCATTATTGCCAAGTGGACACTGACTGCAGGGCTTTCGATTGGATTAGCTTTTCACTCAAAACAACATAGATACAACATCCTTTTTGGCGACTGGGACTTGTCAAGTCATTGAGGTCAAGTTTCATGATTGCAAAGTCAAATTCAAGTCGAGTTCTTCAGAGGTTTATGCTAAGCAATTTGCAAGCCATAAAATCAGAGACTCGGGTTGACCCGAGAGCAAGTCGCATGACTCGAGTCCCCCATCTCTGTTTTGTGGTTGATCGGTGTCCAGTGTTTGGCTAATAGTTCAAAATCAATTCCCGTAATCTGTTTAATTCATCATTAAACATGTACTTACTTGGTAAATGACCTCTTGATTGACTTATTTAAAAATAAATTATATATTTTTATTGTCGATTTTGTTTTATCATTTGTTACTGTGCCATAATTTTTTTTGTTTTTTTTGTTTTTTTTTTTTTAATAGTCGAGTTCCGGAAAAAGTTATTTTCTTCATATGGGAATGAAAATGAAAGAAATTGAAAGCGTCTATTACAAGGTCAATTTACATTTGAGTTTGACAGAAGTTCTAACTAAAATCTTGGGCACCTTTAGAGTAGGACTTTTCAACATTCTACCACTGAGCATTGTCTTATTTGTCACTTGACTGATTACAATGATTACCCGTGACTCATGCACTGAGATGCTTTCGGTTCCACTGTCTTTACCAATGGTCTTTTGTCAGATGCAAACATTTCTTCAATTGCCTTTCCCATGATTGAAATACATAATACAGCAAATCAACAATGCCTCACTGCACTTTTTATTCCACCCTAGAACCTGTTCCACCACTCTACAGATATCCATGGACACGGTGTGGTGAAAATTCCAGAGGCACGCGGAGACGACGCATGGAAAGTTTATTTTGACGACGTGCCGCAAGATATCGTGGATGAGTTTGCCATGCGTTACGGAATCGAATCAATCTACCAGGCCATGACGTACGTTTGAGATGACAAATTAATTTATGTTTATTATTTGTCGGACGTCTATATTAAATGATGACTAGGCTGGCTCATTCATCAGCCTCAAGCTGTCAGCTTATTTACAATGAAAGTTTCCTTTGCTGCTATTTCCAGGCACTTTGCTTGCCTGTCTTCTAAATACATGTGTCCCGGGGTTCCTGCGGTGATGAGCACGCTGCTCGCCAACATCAATGCCTTCTACGCCCACACAACCGCCTCCACCAATGTGTCCGCTTCGGACCGTTTTGCGGCCTCCAATTTTGGGGTCTGTACTGCAACACAACACACACGTTTTCTGTTTTTTCTTGTATACAGTATTATTTTGTCTTACAGTTTTCTGTTCAGTACATATTTATCTAAAAAGGCTCCATACAATCTTCTCTACAGAAAGAACGCTTTATTAAGCTTCTAGACCAGTTGCACAACTCCTTGCGCATTGACCTCTCTACCTACAGGGTAAGATATCGTTCTTTTCTTATGAAAGAAAATATATCAATGTGTTTAACCTACTGAATGTTCAAAATGACAATGCAATGCATTTTGCAGCAAATGAAAACTACATTTTTGATTTTTTTGCAAAAAAAAAAGAATAAAAGAAATCCCAAATCGATGGGGGTTTTTAAATAGGGGGATTAAAAGTAAACGAAACATGCTCACTTTGTTTAGATGTTTAACAGTGCCTAGTTTGTAAAAAAAAAATAAATAAATAAATAAATAAAATTTCAATCTCTAGTTTATAGCATATTTCATACCCAACTCAATATGCTTCACAATATATCATTAAAAGTACAATTATTTAAAAGCAATCAGAGTTAAAAAGCAAACCAATGTATTGAAATAACAAAAATAGCTTACTCAAATTACTAAAAGAGCCTACAGTGAAAGAACTAAAACACGATTTGAAAAGTACTTTGAAAGGCTTAATTACAGATATGGGAAAAGAGGATAGTTTTAAACCTGGATTTAAAAATGTTTTCCCTTTATTGATATGTTTTAAATCACTAATCGTTCACTCTGATCGTAAAGGACACCAGCAATTTGTACACACATACAGAGAAAAAAAAATGCTTTTTAAATGTGATTTTTAGGAAGCCACATTATACCCGGGTGCGTGTTATTCACTGGATATTATCGTATGTATGTGAATTAAAGTGCGTTTTTCTTTTCTAGAACCACTTCCCTGCCAGCAATAAGGATCGCCTCCAGGATTTAAAATCCACTGTGGATCTTTTAACCAGTATCACATTCTTCAGAATGAAGGTAACAGACATACACTTTGTATCTGTCAGCTTTTAAACATGAACATTTTTGATTAATGTTTTGCCCATTAAGTCCAAGTATAATTTATTTTGTGACTAAATATATTTTAAAAACAAACAGACTGAATGTGGTTTTGAGTGAGGAATTGTCACCGCCAGTGCTGCTGACACTTTATAATGTTCAGGTCCAGGAGTTGCAGTCCCCACCCAGAGCCAGCCAAGTTGTTCGAGACTGTGTCAAGGCCTGTCTCAACTCCACCTACGACTACATCTTCAATAACTGCCATGATCTCTACAGCCAACAGTACCAACCCGTTGAAATGGTGAGGCACACTTTGATTACTTAGTTGGAATGCAATCATCCGGAATGGCTCTATAAATACAGTTGAGTATTTTTATTTTTTTTTAATTCAGAACAAGGAAGAGCTCTCTTTGGAGGACCAAGGTCCGAGCATCAAGAATTTGGATTTCTGGCCCAAACTCATTATGCTCATTGTTTCCATCATTGAAGAGGACAGGAACTCCTACACCCCCGTCCTGAACCAGTTCGTATTATTAGCTTTGCATTTTGTAATGGGGAACCGTTGATGAAACTCTCATTGTATTTTTGTCCTGACTGTGTTCGGTTTCAGAATTCATCCCAATTCCTCGATCCATATTTGACATTTCTTTAAATGTGTTCTAGGTTTCCTCAAGAATTGAATGTAGGGAAGGTGTCAGCGGAAGTCATGTGGACATTGTTTGCACAGGACATAAAGTATGCTATGGAAGGTACGTGACTCTTTGTTAGCGAAGTTACGTTAGCTTGATTTGATATAGCATGGGTTATCAATGTAGTTGAAAGATAAAATTCTAAATTCAACAAATTACTATTTACTATCCGACATGCAACCTGTGGCCTCATTTGGACCCATGTTTGGTTGACAATTGCTCTTGATTTCTCATGCCGCCATATAAAATTTCCTCCTTCAGAACATGAAAAACACCGTCTGTGTAAAAGTACGGACTACATGAACCTGCACTTCAAAGTCAAATGGCTCTATAATGAATATGTCAAAGAGCTTGCTAACTTCAAGGATACCGTTCCAGACTACCCATCGTAAGTAGTCCAGAAATTGACTGAGCAATACCAATCAACCGGCCGGGGGGGAAAACAACTTTTATAAATGCATATTATGTTGTTTTCTTGGCGTAGCTGGTTCCTGCAATTTGTGCTGCAGTGGTTGGATGAAAATGAGGATGTATCAATGGAATTCATGCACGGAGCCCTTGAGAGAGACAAAAAAGATGGGGTAAGATGTTTCTGAACATATGAGGATGCACTTGTAATACTCATGAGGAACTTTTTTCCAATGCAGTTCCAGCAAACGTCTGAGCACGCTCTCTTCTCCTGCTCCGTGGTGGACATCTTCACCCAGCTCAACCAAAGCTTCGAGATCATCAAGAAACTGGAATGCCCTGACGCGGATGTCATGGCACAATACAGCCGCCGCTTCTCCAAGGTAGGAGATAAAATGGTGATATCGCACGGTATGTTCAATCTGACAAGGATTTTTTTTTTTTTTTTTTTTTTTAACGATTGTTCAGTTGGCCAGTTGGGAGAGAATGTGCGGCAATGTGTTCCTTTTTCTTGCATGAAGGAGAATATTTTAGGACACATGGGAATAAATTCATTTTCGCCCCAAAGCCGTAATATGATACCGTTGTGTAATGATTGCGTCCAATTTTATTGCCTCGTAAAATGAAAGGAATATTCTTTATATAATTTCCTTTTCCTCAAAGTTAACTTTCGTTTCCCCTTCCAGACTATTGCCAAAGTTCTTTTAAAGTACAGTTCCATTCTTAACAACAGTTTTCCATCGTACGTTGACAAGGAGAAGATCGTAAGTGGCCATTTCCCAATTCTTATTATCATACTATTTTTCATCCCCCCCCAAAAAATGTTGAACCTCCTGAAGTCCATTATTTTCATTTCACTCTCCATGTGCTTCTACGCAGCCTTGCGTCCTGATGAATAACGTGCAGCAGTTACGAATCCTGTTGGAGAAGATGTTTGAGTGCATGGGTGCCAAACAGGTAAACCTGAGGACAAATTAATTTGAATTTTAATTTAATAAAAATTAAAAAATATCTTGCTGTGGTAGACAATATTGAGATTGTCTCCGTATTTGAGTTTTACATGCCGAAGAAAGGGCTGTGATGACCTGTTTGAAGTGAATTAGTTGGGGCATTTTAACTTGTGTCCAATGTACATTTGAAGCAAAAGGAATTGATGGAAGAGGAAGAAGCAGAAGACAACGAGGTAGGTTGTCAGCACTGTGTGCCTCGGACAGAAAGGAGACGGATTAAAATGTCATGTCCCGCCTTTGTCCGGCTTGAACAGGAAATGCTAACCGGTAATGAGGAGGCGACGGCTCTGGTGCGTACTGTTGTGTAGTACCGGTAGTTGCGGTTCGGTTAACAGCTAGATTCATTAGACAGAGTGGCTTATTTGTGGTAAGTGGACCCTCGAGTGACGGCACTCGTGTGAATGAAGCCAGTGTACGTCATGTGTGCCAAAAGTAGTTGCTGTGATGTGGTGGCGATGAAAGTTTGGCGCACGATCCTTTGAGAAACCGCCAGATTAGATTTATCTCTTAGTTTAGGTTTATACTTAGCGCCTAGATGGACATATGCGAGCCGCTTCATTCTGTACACTTGTTCTGTCTGATGAAAAATTTTTGATTGGCACGGCACCGATTTCAATTTAATTTGTTTATTGTTGTGGCTGCACTTCACAGTTGTTACTGTCAATTCAAAAGGTTATTCAAGAACTTGGATGGAATTTCGTTTCATGTTGCTCTTTTATTGGATGTCATAGAATTGTTTCGGTGTCTCAAATGACGTGAGCAATGAGTGGACTGTTTATAGTACAGTAATCAGTGGAGATTTTTTGTGTCTTTTGATTTGAATTGATTTTGTTGAGTCCTCAAACCATTTATAATATTTTCTCAATATTCATGCAGCCACCATTTCAATATTCAGAATTTGTATTCATTTTCACTTCCATAGAGGTGCATGATGTTTTCTTCTGTTTTTTTTCCTCTAGTCTAACAATAGAATGCTAACATGTCAGGCAAGTTACTGTATTGTCTATACTATGTTTGTGATTTTTTTTTTTTTTTTTTTTTTTTTTTTGCAATGAATTACATTTATTTTTCAAGCACCATAATCTTTTTATTCCGGTTTTGGCAATGAGACTGAACATCGTATTTTCACTGCCTCTGTCAGTTTGAGGAGAGTGAGGAAGAGGAAGAGGAAGTAAGGGAGGAAGGGGACAAAATTCAGGTTCAGGTTTGTTGCAGTCTTAAGTGTAGCCCAAATCATTCATGTGAATTGTTTCCATCCTATTTCTGCTCCCAGCGACATCATTAATTCATTGACAGCGAAACCCGTGTGGAATTTCACGGGGTGCGTAATAACTTTGGATAATCATTTCTGGCGACAGCAGTCATCAGTCAGCCCGTCCCGAGGCCTTTCCTGAAATGTCTTCACTCATTTCCTCTTTAACTCATTCACTGCCATTGACGGGCATAGACGTCGAAAAGTACTTTTGTTTTTCCTGGGCTGGGAATGAATGAATTAATAACTTTTGCTGACTGCTTTTGCCTTTTTTAATCTGTGTCCTGTTTCCGCTCCTCAAATTTATTTTGCATAGACTGACGGGGAGCAGGTGGGTTTCAGTATTAAGACAACTTACAATATATATTTTGATGATTATTGTTTATTTATTTACTAAAACATTGTCAAACATTCCTACCGCATGAAGCTGGATACTCCAGCAGCGAAGGTAAGAAGCACGACAATCTATTCGTAACTGCCATGCCTTCCCTGAAGCCTTCCCTCAGTGACAACTAGCAAAAATGTTCGTCTTCCTTCAATGCCTCTCCGTAACTCCCGCTAGGCCATGATTTTAAAAAGCTATTCGATCATTGAACTAATGAGGCACACAAGCCCACAATTTATTCGGATGCTTCCTTTGTATAACTGGGTTAGCTGTATTGTAGAAGCATTTTCCTTTTTTCCTCCCATTAATTGAAACAACTTTTTAATTGCAGTATTAGCATCCTTTATTGCTACACATTGTCTCATTCCGTCGCTGTCCTGTAAAAAAAATCACTTTTTTTTCCTTTATTAATTTTTATTTTTTATTTTTACATTAATGGGGTTACCGCGTTACAGACATTACATTAATGTGAAAAAAGACGTGTTTTTCACACGATATTTTAATATCTCATGGATTTTTTTAAAACTTATTGCCGAATTGTTACCAATATGAAAATGTACTTATTTGAGATACTGCCTAAAAGAATTCCTCTTTTGAAAAATAAATGCTATTATTAATCAGATTTTTTTTTTCCCACATTGTTTACATCAAATTTCTATCCTGTCCATAGTTACGCGACATTATCTGAAATCTGAGCATTTGTATTCTGGAAAATAAAATTTTATTTTTTAACAATATTTATTTTGTGTTTACAATCTCTCTCTCTCTCTCTCTCTCACTCCATCTCAATAATGCTTGGGTGTTTTTTTTGTGTGTGTATTCTTTCTGCAGATGGACACTGAGGCAAGTGATCTGCTGAACAACCTGCAGGTGAAGCTGAACAGCGTGCTGGATGAGCTCAGCTGCGCATTTGGGAACAGGTAAAACCCATGCCCACATTTCCAAACTTGTGCCCCACATGTGATTCCACATGCATTTATGCCGACTCCCGTGTGAACTGCCAGTTTCCAGAGCCGCATCAATGACTGCATGCGTCAGATGGCGTCACTGCTATACCAGATAAAAGGTCCGCTCAACGCCAACACCAAAAGCCAGGTGGAGGCCGACTCTGATAACATGCTACGACCTCTCATGGATTTCCTGGATGGGAGGTAAGTGGCTACACATGCTAACCAAAAATTCAATGAGTGGTAATAATTGCACAAACATCTTGCATGTCCTTGATTCCGCAGGTTGACGCTGTTTGCAACCATTTGTGAGAAGACCGTTTTGAAGCGTGTGCTCAAGGAGCTGTGGAGGATTGTGATGACCAACTTGGAGAAGACTATCGTCCTGCCCCAGGGCAATGACACCTTTGTAAGTATTTGAATATGGTCATAATATAATATGATGTGGAGTTATATGAGTCGCAGTTGCCAAGAAAATATATATGTACGCATTTTTCAGGGGGCGCAGATACTGTCGGCTGCAAAAGAGCTCGGTCAGCTTTCCAAACTCAAAGTAAGACGACGCTCCAGATGTATTAACCCAATGTGAGTGATTTTATTTTTTCACACTTGTTTGACTGGCTTTTTTTTTTGCATAGGATCATATGGCAGGGGAGGCGAAGAGCCTGTCTCCGAGGCAGTGTGCTGTTATGGATGTTGCACTGGACACAATTAAGGTCAGATGACTTAATCTGGGTACGCTTTAGATAGGTGGGAAAACGTTTTTTTGTTTTTTTTTTTTCAAACAAACCGCATGCGTTTCAATTAAATACTGTGGTTTAGTATTAGCGCGTTGCGCATTTTATATGCCAGCCGGCTGAACCCATGTGATGTTTTATGACATTTCAAAGAGTTTCCATTATTCATACATTTTCGCACATATTCAAAATGGTATTTTATTTTTTTTCAAACATCTGGTTAGCATCTGGTATGTGCCCCCCCCCGTGGTGCTGATGAAAAAATGTGGCCCCTATTATCATGTAGTTTCCCATCACTGGTGTAAATAATTGAATCAATCAAAGCAAACATAATAAAAGCGGCTGCAAGAACACATTGCCAGTGATGCGTCTTGCTGCAAACATCAGTGTCAGTTCCTACTAAACAGCAACACGGGACAAAGCTTTGACAGTTGAGTGAAGAATCAGCTTTTTGTTTTTTCGCAGCAATATTTCCACGCTGGAGGGAATGGTCTGAAGAAGGCCTTCCTGGAGAAAAGTGCTGAGCTGTCTTCACTTCGCCACACGCTGTCCCTCTACACTCAGACCACTGACACACTCATCAAGACGTTTGTGACCAGCCAACATGCACAAGGTAAGCAATTCGAGCCAAGATTTTCCCTAACGAACTATTAGACGGTGCTGTGACCTGTATATTTTGCGTTTTCTAAAAGTTGTCGCCCACACTTGACTGTGTTGACAAGTTGTTGCTGTCTTCTTTTTATTTCCCGTGCTGCCTGTGTGCTAGTGCACAATGGAAAGGGTATTAGGTTAACTCCCAGTGAAAAAATACAGCCCGGCAGGGGTAGGTTTCATCATTATAGAGCATGTGACCACTCTAAACTGCCCAATAATCTCGCTGTCACTCTGTACTTGTTATCATTATGTGCCAATAAAGTGTCTGGACCACTAACATAATCTCACATCTCATCCTCACTGAGTAATTTTTTTTTTTTTTTTTTTTTTTTTTAAGTGGGCAAAATCCAAAGTATGCGTGTTTGCATTCAAATAGGCTCAGGTGTGTCCGACCCAATTGGCGAGGTGTCCGTCCAGGTTGAGCTCCACACTCATCCAAAAAGTGGAGAACGCAAAGTTTCCGCCAAAGGTACTCACTCACCCGATGGCATTTTTGAATTCCAAAAAGTTTCAGCCCGTCTACGGTCAATGCTCACTTGTCCCATCGCCTTCACTTGCAGTTGTGGCCGCCACAGATTTGAAGTGGCAGACACCTGGAATGTTCCGGCCTTTTGTGGAGCTCACCATGATCGGACCGCATCTCAGTGACAAGAAACGTAAATTCCAGACCAAATCCAAGAACAACAGCTGGTCTCCCAAGTTCAACGAGACCTTTTCCTTGTGAGTAAGACAATTTGTCGTTGTCGCATATTCATAAAAAAGGTTGACCTCTGCAACCATGTTTCTTTTTGGGGGTGTTTTCATCATTCAAGTAATGGTTAGAGACTAATGATATGGTCTTTGTGCATCAATAAAGTTTCATCAGACACACCTCCACCCATCCCCGTAGAAAATAACATAATTGACGTGTATACTGATCAACGACAGTGAATGTGTTAAAGCTAAAATCCGAAGCAGGCAGACGATTTCCATCCCTCTCTCCACAGCATCCTGGGAAACCAGGATGGTTTTGAGTGCTATGAGCTGCAAGTATGCGTCAAAGACTACTGCTTCGGTCGAGCCGACCGGGTGGTGGGCTTGTCTGTGATCCAGTTAAGAGACATCATGGAGAAGGGCAACTGTGCCTGCTGGTGCCCACTGGCTCAGTGCATCCACATGGACGACACAGGCCTTACCGCCATGCGCATCTTGTCGCAGCGCTCCAACGACGACGTCGCCAAGGAGTTTGTGCGGCTTAAGTCGGAAACTAGATCAGCCGAAGAGGGCAGATGAGCTGGGGCGGGGAGGGGGGGGGGGGGGGGGGGGGCAGAGATCTGCCCTTAACAGGCTTTTCTCAACCTTCAGCATAATTGACTGTTTCGTGGCACCTTATCAACATCACTTCCACACGATCCGTTTTGGTAGCCAGACGGATACACTTTGTGTTCCTCAACCTCACAATTTCTGTTTGATCAGCCTTTTTTGTTTTTTTTAATTTCTCTCATCAGCTGAATGCGCACACCATAGCCTCAAAGTCCCCCCACCTTCATAGTGTTGTCAAACAATGACCTCACGCAGGCTTGCTCCAACCTTGACCGCCGAGTTTGATGCCTTACACTCTTGAGTCCAAACTGTGAATGTGTCAAATGAATTCATTTGAAAAGCTCAAGGTCCACACTGGTGCGTTTGAGTCACGTGAAGATGACAATCAATTTCATCTCGAATGGTGTCAAATGTGATCAAATTTGAATTTAGTCTTTTACCACTGGGTGACTTCAATATGTGCCTTGTGCCATTTGGAAGTTTTTGTATCACAATATGAAAGATCCCTCGTTCCTTCTGGACACATCATCTTCGTGTTTAAACACTATAATTTGAAACTCCTCATATAGATATGCAAAGTGAAGTCATGGTAGGAAAGACATTGTATTTATTTTTTATTTTTTTTAACTGTTTATGTTTTGTGTCCATGTACGTAAGGATATTTTAAGGATTTTGCACAGTTTTTTTTGCTGCTGCTGTGTCGTTACAAGTTCTTCACAGGCTGTGTGTGTGTTTGTGTGTGAGTGTTTACATGTAGACAGGTGATGAATTAGTTAGATCCGGAGTGCATAAACGATAAATGGTGATGCTTCCATACGAGAAATATTTGGGAGACATTGTCTTTAACTTTCACAGTCCACCGTTTTCAGACAATATTAACTCAAGGAAAAACAAAAGCATTGGAAAACTTCCAAAAATAAATGTGAAGATTCTGTATAAGGTTTACTCTTAAATTTGTCACCCAACCTGATTTATGGTTTTTTTTTTTTTTTTTTTTTGCGCTTTCTTCAGTTGCCTTAATGTGATTGAACATATGTTTATATTTTGAACCCTGATTAAATGATGCTCTTTCTTTTGCTTACCCACTGTGAGGCCATTCCTGTATTCCAAGTGATATTCCTTTTTTTCTACTTTTTATCTTTGTTTCTCTAAACGTTATATCTAGATATGTGTCTGTCTCTAAGATATTTTGTAAATACGTGTGTATTGTGTTTTTAATAAATTGCAAACAATGTGACTGTAAGAGATATTTTTAGTATGATGCTAACACCAATCCATGTGTGCCATCGAATGCTTTCATGACCGGTGGAGAAATGTTTAAAACGTGACTCTCAATGGACGACGCTTTTGCAATATGGGGACCTCGATATTGGAGCGATTCTCTTTTTAACAAACAATCACCCGTAGAAACAAATTAGATTAAATCTTGTATGTAGTATACTGTACATATTCCTTGTGCCATTTTTTTTTTGCATGTTATGTTTTGCAACTCCCTTGTGTTACTGCAAGACTTAATTCAGTACAGAGTATCATATTTTTGGAGATGTGATTTGTCACTATGTTGCCATTTAAACATTCCAGTTCATTTTCTATAAAGCATCTGTCTATCAAAATGTGCATCTGATTTTTTTTGGAGTACTATTTGCGTCACAATTGTATGTATCAATTCAGTATTTTAAACCGGGCCGACACCAAGCAACACCCTTTGATATGGTATTGCTATGCAACATATAAAAGTTCTCCACCCCCAAAGCCCAGACCATCCAAGTTAATAAAATCCGAAGAAACGACAAATCATCAATGTCAAACCAATTTACATCTCTAATAAAAGACTATTTGAAACAATTGTCGATACAGCAACTCAGAAAAGTAAAATGATATTTTAACGATGCTGATAAAACTAATGGGATAGATATAGAAACCGCAGCCATTCATCGCAACCGTTGTTTTATTGCCCGTGCTGCGTCATCAGCCAGGTCCAAAGATTGCTTCATTGTTTACTCACGCTCTTAGCGGGGACGCTCACTGGGATCCCTGCTCCTCATTTTTTTTTAACCAAAATCCTCGAATGGTGGTTCCGCTCTCACCATCCTGCCTGTCTTTCATCCAGCTGGAGGCCCCAGTAGAACCATCTGGTTCTCGACTCTGAACCAGGCTGGGGTCTGAAAGTCCAAAGTGAGTTCACACGATGTCCTGCTTGCATTAGTTTTCTTTTTTCTTTCTTTCCTTCATTTATTTATTTATTTATTAAACATTTCATCCATGTGTCATCATGCATGCAATGAAATTGACACCAATTTGTTTGTTTGGATGTGATTCGATTTTATCTGTTTGGAAATCAGTCAAATGACAAAACAATCAAAATGGAGCATTCACAACGTTATAATATTGATGGCATACATTATAAATAATAAAATAAAAATTGAGGACAATTGCATCAACTTAGAAGTGTTTTAATCAGGAGTCAAAAGCCTGCAATCACCGACATTATCTTTGTGGCTATAAATCTTGAGTGAAAGAATTAACTTTGGCTTTAGCAGGGAGTGGCCCAACATTAGCAACGTGTCTTTATTTTCCAAAACCTTCTTAGGTAATAGTTTTTGTGTGTGTTGAATTGTCAGTTGGTTGTCAAGAGTCTGACTTAGGAATAACACATACTGTTTTGTATTGATTATCAATACAATGCAATACATCACAAAACAGTAATAATGTTCCTCCTAATATTTATTTGTCGTAGAAAAACGGAGACAAGATGGGATCAGTAGCGTCCTACTTTGGTCGGGTGTGTGGGCAGCATAAAAAGCAAGGTGAGTCTATTTTGACTACGTTCTTGTTTTCTACAGTTTGCTGCAGAAGTATTTGGACAAATGACAGGGCATGACTGCCGACTCAATGTTTACTGCTGTCAGAAGTACCAAGATGAAATTTATTCAGCCTGACCTACAAAACAGAACTGCGTTTCAGCGTGTGATGACGTCAATGGGATCCAAACGTCTCACCGTCACTAGCTGCAAATTATTTTCTTTCAAGTACAGCAAATGATCATTTTATCTTCAATGTCTTGACTTAAATTGCTTGCTTTTTTTTAACTCAATAGTAGAGGAGAAAGGGGGAAATAATAAAAATTAATTGTCCAGATATTCCTGAGTCTAACTGTGTGACATTTCTGGAAATTGAGCTGTTTTAATGACAAATCTCTGTTTCCTTATCAACAGAGGTGGAGAGACGCTTGCGAGCGAATGACAGACCTTTCAACTTTACTTACCACTATGCCGTGAGTCCGGAAGATAGAAGATATCGCACATCGGCAATGGATTTTTTTTTTCTCATTCCTCTCTTCTTCCTTTTTCAGAATAACGCCATCAAGACATCCAAATACAACATCTTCACCTTTCTGCCACTTAACCTTTTTGAGCAGTTCACGAGGCTCGCCAACTGCTTCTTCCTCTTCCTCTTTACACTTCAGGTTGGCTCACGATTTTGTTCTCGAGTGCTCCTCTAAATGCCGCAACACAATTTTTGATTTGGGTTAAAAAAAATCAACAAAAATTACAGGCATGTTTTTAGATGAATTTGCCAGTGTACACTGCCTGAAACACCCCCGCTTACAAATTCCGTCATATTTTCAATCTGATGTTACAATTTTTACTTTCCATTTCATATGTGCGTCTTTTGGCAGCTCATCCCACAAATCTCCTCGCTAGCCTGGTTTACGACAGCTGCTCTCCTGATTTTGGTGCTCTCCATAACAGCGGTCAAAGATGCCTCCGATGACATAGTGAGCAGATTACGATTATTGATTTAGCAAGGAAACAGCAATATCATACTGTTTCTATGTTTTTGCGCCCATTAAATAAACAGAACAGACACAAAAGTGACAACCAAGTGAATAAGCGTGAAGTGAGCGTCCTCATTGATGGAGAGTGAGTCATTTGGCCCTTTGCAAATCATCTGTCGATTATGTCAGATGGAAGTGATTGCTTTCAGTTCGTTCACCTGCTTTCATTGTGACAGATTGCGAACTAAAAAATGGATGAATGTGCAGGTTGGCGATATAGTCAAGCTGGAAAATAACCACTTTGTCACCGTAAGTGCCACCGCATTTCATTTTGTCGCAAAAAGCGCTTGGAAGTTGATAACGTTTTTAGTAGCCTACTTAATGTTGTCCTGCAAATTTCTTTATGCGTGTTTGTTTTCCAGGCGGACCTTCTTTTACTCTCCAGCAGCGAGGCTCTCAATGTGGTTTATGTGAAAACAGCTGAATTAGATGGGTATGTCTATGTATAATTAATATGTGTCATGGTCCTTGTTTGTGTGTGTGTGTGCACACATGAGATAAAACTCCTCATTTATTAAATGTTTCATATAGTCAATAATGTACACAGATATATCTAGAGTACTGTGTAATATATGATGTATGGCACTATATTGTTAATGTCCTGTGAAAAACACGCATGTCCAATTTTGTAATCCCATTCACGCAAAAATAAAAAAAATAAAATAAAATAAATGTTTTTCAAAGTACAGCGACTATATATTATTTTAAATTAATTGAATTGAATTTTATACAAACATTTTTTACAGCCGTGTGTAATCTATATAATATTAGTGTCAAGGAGCCTAATACACAAAATCGTTGACCCGAAGAGCAAACTCGACTGAACTCAAATAATAAGACAGAATTTGCGTGTGTGTGTGTGTGTGTGTATATATATATATATATATATATATATATATATATATATATATATATACTGTCACCCCCAGCGAAACCAATCTAAAGGTGAAACAAGCACTAACTGTCACTGGAGGGATGGGAGACAACACTGAAGAACTGGCCAGCTTCAATGGTGAGAACGTCAGTGGACAATTTGGTCATGTTCCACCTATTCCAACATGTGTGCAGAGATAACCTTATTTCTCTGTCAGGGGAAATAAAATGTGAGTCGCCAAACAACCGGCTGGAAAATTTTAAAGGGATACTGACAGTTGATGGACAAACGTATTCTTTGGATAATGACAGAGTGCTTCTACGTGGATGCACTCTGAGGAACACGGAGTGGTGCTTTGGACTGGTTATCTTTGCAGGTAAAGTGAGATTATTTTGTTTCAATTTTGAGACTTTATTCCCCAAACATTTTGGTCATATTCCAAATTGGATTTATTTTTTCTGTAAAGTGCTTTGATACAGCAGCACATGTTGTGATGTTAAAGTGATTCATAAATATAGATGTATTGAAATGTGTTCAGATCGATTTTAACATGAGATCCTACCATTGCAGGTCCGGACACCAAATTGATGCAGAACGGCGGAAAGACGACATTCAAAAGGACGAGCGTTGATCACCTGGTGAATGTCTTGGTGCTTTGTGTGAGTTTCAAACGCACTATATGTCAGAATTGAAAAGTTGAATTATAGTTAGTAAAGCTTTTTGGCTGGCAGCACAATGACCTCGTGGGCAGGTTTGGCCTCATAAGCTCTTTTCTGTCACCGATCAGATTTTTGTTTTCCTGCTGTCCATGTGCTCCGTTCTGGCCATTGGCCATGCGGTGTGGGAGAAGACGGAGGGCTCAGTTTTCACTGTGTTCCTCCCTTCAGAACCTGGCATTGATGCTCCTCTCTCATCATTCCTCTGCTTCTGGTCTTACGTGATCCTCCTGAACACGGTGGTGCCCATGTCTCTCTTTGTCAGGTCGGTACGAACACAGAAAGATAAAGACACTCTCTGTTTGTGTCGCACTTATGTTGCTTTTGTTTTTCAGCGTGGAAGCCATCCGTCTGGTGAATAGTTTCTACATTGACTGGGACAGGAAGATGTATTACCCCAAGAGTGACACTCCTGCTCAGGCGAGGACCACCACTCTGAATGAGGAGTTGGGTCAGATCAAATATATCTTCAGCGACAAGACTGGCACTCTGACGCAGAACATCATGACATTCAATAAGTGCTCAATCAATGGCAAAAGTTATGGTGAGCAGATAATTCAAAGCTACGCGCATATATAAATGTAAAGATTGTCAAATATTGATGTAATGGGTGTTTCATTGTTTTAGGGGAGCTCTTGGACCTTTCAGGACAGAGGGTTGAAATATCAGAGGTGATTTCATCATCTGGTCCACACGTTGATGGAACTGAATACAATAGCTGATTCTTTCCACTTTTGTGTCATGGGCTGATCAGATTTTTATTTCGGCTTTCTGTCGTGGTCCCAAACCAAATGGCCTGTGTAATGGTAGAAGACCCCCAGTTTGACATTTGCGGACCCCTGTAACACAAGAAATGTTTACAGCAAACCTGCATTCTCAAAATGTTTGAAACATGCGATTTATTTTTGTAGAGTACACCAAGGGTCGATTTCTCGTGGAACCAGAAAGCCGATCCAAAGTTTATTTTTCATGACCACAGTCTGGTGGAAGTTGTCAGGGAAGGCAACTTGGAGGCTCAAGAGTTTTTCCGTTTGTTGGCTCTATGCCACACCGTGATGCCCGAGGAAAAGAACGAGGGTGAGAAAACTTTTCACAACTTTAGAGTGGTCTCTTGTAAATGCAAAACATGATCTGTCAACTTTCCTCCAAGGGGAGCTTTGTTACCAGGCTCAGTCTCCTGATGAGGGTGCTCTGGTCACCGCTGCAAGAAACTTTGGATTTGTGTTTCATTCACGCACACCGGAGACCGTCACTGTTGAGGAAATGGGCAAACCAGTAGTCTATGAACTCTTGGCTGTTTTGGACTTCAATAATGTTCGCAAGAGGATGTCAGTCATAGGTGAGACCTTTCACCCAGAGTTCATTGGACTCCATTTTAACCTGGCCACTGTCTAATTAAATTAATGACTGTGTAGTCCTGATTATGTCCGGCTCATATATGAGAGGTTCTGGCTTCAAGTCTCAGCTCATGTGTGGAGTTGTTCACATCATATTCGCATTTTTTTCCTTTGGGTCTTTCTCACATTCCAAAAACATGCAAGTTCGGTTAAAGGAAGTCTTAATTGTCAGATTGTCGGTGTCGGCATCATCAATCGTGAACGCCAAATCCTCGTTGTGATTTTCAGTGCGTAACCCTGAAGGGAAGTTGACTCTATACTGCAAAGGAGCAGACACCGTCATCTACGAGAGGCTCCACACCTCCTGTAACACACTAATGGATGTCACCACCGGACACCTCAATGTACGTTTTTATTTCCTCGTACACGGAAAGTCGATTGTTGTAATTAACCGTTCTTAACCTTATTTTTAGGAATATGCAGGTGATGGTCTCCGCACTTTGGTTCTGGCTTACAAGGATTTGGACGAGAGCTACACGAAGGAGTGGATGCAGCGTCACCATGAGGCCAGCACCACTATCGAAGAACGAGACGAGAAACTTCATGAGCTGTATGAAGAGATTGAGAAAGACTTGTTGGTCGGTTCCCCGGTTGACTACTTTGCTGGAAACCTTGACTGCTGTCTGACGCAAGATGCTGTCATATTGGTTCATTTCCTATCAAGACAATTGTCTTTCTAGCCAAGCATGACTTTGTTTAATTTTTTTTGGGTACATTTTGAAAGATTTCTCAAATATTCACAATATATAACACCGTTTGACTTAGCTTCTGGGAACAACAGCTGTAGAAGACAAGTTGCAGGACGGTGTCCCTCAGACAATTGAGCAGCTGGCCAAAGCTGGCATCAAAATCTGGGTGTTGACCGGAGATAAACAAGGTTATTTCCTGCCAGATAACTTTTTTTTTTTTGCGCGTGCGATTTCATAAATTTATGTTCACATATTCTTACTCCTGCCAGAGACGGCAGAAAATATCGGCTATTCTTGTAACATGCTGCGAGAGGAGATGAAGGACGTGTTCATCGTGTCGGCAAATACGGCATCAGGGGTCAAAGAGGAGCTTCAGTATGTTCAAAAATGTTTGTTTTTAGTATGATGTACTAAGTCACGCACCGTCATTATGACCCAAAAGAGTTAGTGACACCTCCATCTCTACATTTTTCTGTTTGTAGAAGCGCCAGAAGGAAAATGTGTTTGACAGCACAGGAGGAGCCAAATGTGACCAAATCTCGGGCGGGCCTCTTGTGGCTGCAGAGAACAGAAACTCTTCAGGATGACAAAGCGGATGGAGATTATGCCCTTGTTATAAATGGACACAGTCTGGTAAAAAATAAATAAATAAATAAATAAATGATTCCCTCATTGTGATGTCAAAGAAAGTTTCCTTGTCGTCCATTTTCCTCAGGCTTTTGCGTTGGAGAAAGGCTTGGAGTTGGAACTGTTGAGGACAGCGTGCATGTGCCAAACGGTGATTTGCTGTAGGGTCACTCCACTACAGAAAGCCCAGGTTGTTGAACTGGTCAAGAAATACAAACAGGTGGTCACTCTGGCCATTGGAGATGGAGCCAACGACGTCAGCATGATCAAGGGTAAAGTCACTCACGGATGATACAAAAGTGCAAGGAAAAGATCCCAAACTGCTGTTTGTCTTACAGCTGCTCATATTGGCGTCGGTATCAGTGGTCAGGAGGGCATGCAGGCTGTTCTGTCCAGTGACTTCTCCTTTGCCCAGTTCCGCTATTTGCAACGTCTGCTGCTGGTGCACGGACGCTGGTCATATCTGCGCATGTGCAAGTTTCTGCAGTATTTCTTTTACAAGAATTTTACGTTCACCTTCGTGCACGTCTGGTATGCCTTCTTCTGCGGTTTCTCAGCACAGGTGAGGAACGTTAACGAATGTTTTGTGTCATTTGCGTCATCATGTGGGAGCATAATATTCATGAAATCTACTCATTCATTCAATTCTCGTTGATGTTCCCTTTCTAATTCACAGACTGTGTATGATCAGTGGTTTGTCAGCATGTACAACGTAGTGTACACAGTCCTCCCTGTCCTTGGCATGAGTCTCTTTGACCAGGTATGCAACATTTGCATCATTCACTCACAGTATTCCACATTACTTACTGGTTCATGTAATGAGATCCATTACGTGTAACAAAGAATCTGGGCTGATATTCCTGGATGTAGTAGTATCAATGCCCTCATCGTCATGAATTGCTTTTAGGTCCACCGTAGCTCCTACCCTAGCCTGTCTCTTGGTATGATGACAGTGTTTTAGTCACTCTTGATTTCTCCCACCGTGTGTTTCCGCAGGATGTGAATGATCGCTGGAGTTCCCAATATCCTCAGCTCTACTCACCGGGGCCTCGGAACGTTTACTTCAATAAGAAAGCCATGGTGTACTGCATGATCTACAGCTGCTACAGCTCCCTCGTTGTCTTCTTCGTCCCGTGGGCGGCCATACACGACGCGGTTGGAGAGGACGGCAAAGACATTGCAGATTATCAGTCCTTTGCTTTAGTGGTCCAGACGTGTCTTCTCATTGTAGTCAACATCCAGGTGAGGAAGTACACGATGGAGCGGCACACAGTCAGGTGTCCTTTTGTTTCAACAGCACATCTGCTACTTTGGCCCAATCCCATGACTTCCCCCTTAAACCAAGTGTGGCCAAACTACGGCCCGGGGGCCACATGTGACCCGTTAAACATTTTAATCCGGCCCGCCGAATTTGAAAAAAAATTTAATGAATAAACCTTGTTAATGTTTTATTTTCTGAATAATGTGGGTTTTCAAAGACATATATATTGTTGTAATGCCTTTGTTCACTTTCATTTAAAATTAAATTATTTATTTTCTCAGATGAGGTGAGGTTACCAAAACACTCCCTCCATCTGCTCCTTTCAATAATATATGATCACAATAGAGAGTGGCAATTATAAAGTCATTTGTGCTTTAATCAAACATTTCCTTTTTTTTTTTTTCAATATTTCAGCTCTGTCTCGACACGCATTACTGGACAGCTGTGAACCAGTCCTTTATGTGGGGTAGCCTGATACTGTACTTCACCACCACGTTCGCTATGCACAGCAACGACATGTTCTCCATATTCACCTCCGTTTTCCCTTTCATTGGTGAGTCACTTGCAGCCGAAACAAGAACTATCGCGGTACTGTTTGCTCTGTTTCTAGTTCCTTGACAAGCTAGTCGGCATTTTGTTTCCAATGAACAAGTCCAGTGCTAATGAAAAGATTTTGCATTCCATGGCATGTCACAAAGCAGCCAGTTTTGGTGTCTTTGGCTGATGTGCTTTACTATTGTGACTCCTGCGTTTGGGACTGCAGGCACAGCATGGAACTCTCTGAGCCAGCCGAATGTGTGGCTGACGATATTCTTGACATGCCTCCTCTGCGCTCTTCCGGTGGTGGCTTTCCGTTTCGTTATCATTCAGCTTCGGCCCACCATCAATGACAAGGTACGACAGTCCTGAGTGTGTTTTCCGCCTCTATTAAGAATTTAATGATCTGCTCCAGAAACTGTCAGAATCATAAATCATGTATAGCCGCACTTGCCCCAAATTATGAGTGCAATTTCCAAATTGAAGTTCTCGAAGGGTGTTCCAATTTTCAGCTATGACTTTGTTATACACAGGTGAGACATAAGGTACGTAAGGAGGGGCTACCACGTCCTGTTCCTTGCCGACCGCCAACAAGGCGAGTCAGCACTCGGCGGTCGAGCTACGCCTTCTCTCATACTCGAGGCTGTGGCGATCTGGTGACATCACGAAAATTTCTGCTAAAGCGTTCCGTAAAGAGTTGGAATGCTGATACTGAAGAACCACAACTTTACCGCACGATCCCAAAGGAGTCTGAACATCAACCATAGGAGCACTTGTTAACTGGTCGCAGCTCAAGTGACACAGTAATAATGACTTAAGAAAAAGGCTTCCCTTATTTATGCTCAAGGTAACTGAGTAAATGTGTTGTTCAATACTGGAGTAAAAAAAAAAAAGTGTTATTTTTAAGTACAATTTATCTCGCAAATGCACCGCGCATGCCAGTTAGTGAGTAAATTGACGCAAAATCATCATTATGTCAGTATTTTTATTTGGTGGTGTGCCATGAAATGTTTCTCATGTCTTATGAGTGCCTCGGCTCAATAAAGGATGACGAAGTTGGCCTTCTTTTTCTTCCACTCGCTTTTTCAACACCCTACTGCCTCCAGTTCTCATCCAATTCTGGCCATTCAAACATCAAAACCAAAAAACGCAAAACCCCAAAAAAAAAATAAATAAAAAAAAGACAAAACCAAAAAATTATTCAGAAAACGCTGATAAAAATCTATCATACTTTTCTAAGTGGTCAGAGGGAAATGTGTAAAAACAAATTCACGCAAAAAATCTGAAAATATCCAAAAGTCAATTATGTGGCTTGGCACCTGGGTGTGATGGGGGGGGGGGATTTTTGCGGGGTGGGTTGGAGGTTTCTTCTTCTGACCTATCTCATCACTTTGCATTGGCCCAATATGTTAAATTTAATCAATATTTGCATCTACAAAACCTTCACAATTGGAGTCTTTTTTTTTTGCAACATGAAATCATATTTTCTGTTTTTCAATTAACTTTATTAAGGTAGCAAAAAAAAAAACACTAAGATATGCACATTTCCAAGTGTGTGCCACTTGCAGGCATGCACACTCACCTCAGGGTGTGTTGCATACCTGCTGAGTCAAGTCAAACCCACATGGTCTGCTCTGATTGGCTGGAGTCGTTCATCTCTACCGTTGTTTTACGGCCCATCCGCTATCACCCTGCAGGTCCAAAGATCACTTTATTGTTTACCCAAGCGGTTAGCAGTGAGGCTCACCTGTTCTTTCTTTTTGGAACCCGAACTCTTGACCGGTGTCTGCTCTCAAGACACCTGCTCCATCCTGCATATTTTTCATCCGGTAATTGGGGGGCTTCAACAGAACCATCTGGTTCAATACTCTGTACCAAATCGGAAAGTCCAAAGTGAGTACAGACAAGGGCCAGTGTTCGTTAGAAAAAGAGTCCAGGGAAGTGTGTGTTTCTTTTCCTTGGCCATGCTTCTGTGATTGTGGAAGACGCCAAAAGGACACCAGCCTTATTATTATTTTAAGGTACGTCTTCTGGATTAATGACTTTCTTAAATCAGACACGTAATAATTTACAGTAAACAATGAATCAAAAGTGTAAGTCTCAACCTCTTTAAGCCACGTTGTTTTGTCCTGGCTGAATGAAATCACATCAATAGTTTTTTCTTTTCCTGGATAAATTGCATATTAATCCAAATATGGCAAGATGAACAGCGACGGAAAATCGGAAGCAATAAAATGACAGCTTTATGAAAAGTGCACCTCTTTTTTATTGAAGTGATATAATAGTTGGAGATTTGATTCATTGTACACAATGCAAAAATGAGACCACATTTTCCACTTGCACCTCCGCTTTTAGATAATTATAAACATACATCTTTGACTCCTGATAAAAGTGAACTAAAAGACCATATCAGCACGTATAATCTTTGCGGTTATAAACTATCCGTCATACAGATTTTACTTCGGTACAAAGGGTTGAGTAGGGAGTGGCTGAATTTGTTCAGTCCTGAAAAACCGTAAGTCCCCCTACCCCCATAAATTGACATGCTTGCTTTTATATTGTGGTCGAAAATGCCAACTTTAACTGTCTTGGTTAGGAAGTGTGTTTTTTCTTTCTGTGTCAGAGACGTGTGCTTGAGCAAATGAGAAGTGAAACGCAAAGACCATTATTATTATGTTATTATTATGTTATTATGCTATTATGTATATGTAAGTTATTAAGTGAGTAGAGAACATTAGAAAATACTCCTACGGTTGTTCTACCGAGGATATTCCTTAATAAAAATGTCAATTTAGGAAGCTGGGACAGGCAACAAATTATATTTTTGCCAGCGTTTAAAGGTTGTTTAGTATTTTTAAATTGTATGTATCAAATATTCAATCAGTCCAATGTGTGGGACAATTCATACAAAAAAAGTAAAAAAATAATAATTTTACAGTAAATTTTTATCCGCTTTTTAAACTGTTACTTCTCGGGACACAAACGGCACTGATTTGGTGTAATGGTCCTTGTATTGCAATACATAATAAAAAAAATACCTGGTGGGAGTCATAATTACTTATGTGATTATTGTATTTAACAAAGAGGGAATCTCTGATGCCATAACCAAAGCAGTTCTCAGCTCCCTCCGTAACTTCCTGCGAGTATTATAAAGCTTGTTTTTCTTCAGCTGCACAATATGAAGGAACTGAGATAAAATGGGATCAGTGGAGTCCTACTTCGGTCAGCTGTGTGGGCAGCAACAAAAAAAGGGTAAGTAACATGTTAATAAAGGATTTTTAGGTTTAGTATTTCTATAATGGTAAAAACACAGTTTTATAAGAAACATTTACAGCATTTTTTTTTTTTTTTTACCAACAGAGGATGAGAGATGTTTGCGAGCCAACGACAGACCTTTCAACCTGTCCTTCCACTATGCTGTGAGTTGCCAAAATTAAAGAAATAACACGGCAGCGATGAAACCCGTTGCTCACTTCCTCCCTCTTCAGACGAATGCCATCAAGACGTCCAAGTACAACATCTTCTCCTTCCTGCCGCTTAACCTTTTCGAGCAGTTCAGGAGGCTTGCCAACAGCTACTTCCTCTTCCTCTTTATACTTCAGGTGAGCGTAATCAGACACATAATATAATTGTGCAAACTAGCCACAACTTGAGATGCACATGCAAGATTTAAATAAAATATGCATTTTTTTTTATGTTATTTTTATTATCCTAATGTAGTATGTTCATTTTATTTTGGTGTGCACAGTAACAACATGTGAATTAGGTTACAGCAGAGCTACTACTACTGTACTTTGATGCCGCCAGTCACCATAATTCACAATTTTTTGCACCGCACTTTTTCCATTAGCAGTCATACATGCCCATGCGTAACAATTCCTCTGCCGATGTGGTATGCTTTGGATCATAAGCTATTATTTATCCCTTATGAGTTTGCAGTTGTATCTAATTTGTGAACATGTGTATATGCGTGTGTTTGCAGCTGATCCCACAAATCGCTTCGCTCTCGTGGTTCACGACAGCCGTCCCCCTCATTTTGGTGCTCTCGATAACAGCGGTCAAAGATGCCACCGACGACATTGTGAGTCGGCATATTCTTTTGACACAAAAGTCACTCTTACGCAACAACCATGATAAATTGTCAGAACTAATGCGGCAAATTGTGTTCTTTCTGCCATCGAAATCAAACAGAACAGGCACAAGAGTGACAAACAAGTGAACAATCGCAAAGTGAGCGTTCTCATCGACGGAGAGTGAGTTATTCAACTCTTTGATATATTTGGATATTGCACATTGAATATTTACAATTAGAATCTCTTTATACGTTTGTTTGTAGTAATTTATTTAAAAAAAAAAAAAAAAAAAAGTCAGGTCCTGAATAATTTTTATTGGGTTGTCCTTAAATTCAGACGTATACTTTTTATTCCTGAATTTGTTTTCCTTTTTGCAGTCTTGAAAGTGAAAAATGGAGGAATGTTCAAGTTGGAGATGTCATTAAACTGGAAAATAACCAGTTTGTCACAGTAAGTCCCTCAACAATTTGCAAGCACTGTATTCAGAGATATTCCATTGCTGCTTATGTGTTCATCGTGATGCTCTGACCTCTGACCTCATGACTGACTTCTTACTTTTCGTTTACTTTGTGGAATTGAATGCTTCTTGTTCTCTATTTCTATTTTCCAGGCAGACCTTCTTTTGCTCTCGAGCAGTGAGCCTCTAAACCTGGTCTATGTGGAAACAGCAGAACTAGATGGGTGAGTACATGAGATTCTGCATATTTGATTTGCAAGTCATGCCGTCTGGATCTTTGCCCATCATTGTTCACGTGTCCTCGTGGTCTTCGCCAGTGAAACCAATCTAAAGGTGAAACAAGCACTGACTGTCACTGGCGAGATGGGAGACAGCATTGAAGCACTGGCCAGCTTCACTGGTGAGAACTTGAAATGATTTGGTACTTGAGAGCGACACATTTTCATATTCTGTTTCATGTTTCTCAGGCGAAGTCAGATGCGAACCCCCAAACAACCGCCTCGATAAATTTAAAGGGACACTCAAAGTCGATGGACAAGCATATTCTTTGGACAATGACAAAGTGCTTCTACGCGGGTGCACTTTAAGAAACACAGAGTGGTGCTTTGGACTGGTTATTTTTGGAGGTAAATTAATCCACATTTATACAAAATTTTAAGAGAAATTCCCTTCAGAGATTCCAATCAGAAATATACAACATGCGTGATCAAATCAACACGTGATCCAACTTTTGCAGGTCCGGACACAAAGCTGATGCAGAACAGTGGCAAGACGACGTTCAAACGCACGAGCGTTGATCACCTTATGAATGTCTTGGTGCTTTGTGTGAGTTTCTCTTAAGTACAAAATGCAATGCAACTGTGAGTGTCAAAGCCACGTGTTAAGAAATGCAAATAATCATACGACTGCAACCCCCCCCCCCCCCCAAATCAGATCTTTGGCTTCCTGGCATCCATGTGCTCCGTTCTGACCATCGGCAATGCAATCTGGGAGATAAAAGAAGGCTCGGCGTTCACTGTGTTCCTCCCTCGGGAACCTGGCGTCGATGCTCCTCTCTCATCATTCCTCACCTTCTGGTCTTACGTCATCGTCCTCAACACGGTGGTGCCTATATCGCTCTATGTCAGGTGTGTATTCTGGCTCATGAAAAAAAAATAAAAAATAGTTTTCCTCACGTTTTGCTTCGATACGACAGTGTGGAGATCATCCGTCTCGGGAATAGTTTCTACATTGACTGGGACAGGAAGATGTATTACCCCAAGAGTGACACTCCTGCTCAGGCGAGGACCACCACGCTGAATGAGGAGCTGGGTCAGATCAAATATATCTTCAGCGACAAGACTGGCACTCTGACGCAGAACATCATGGCATTCAATAAGTGTTCAATCAATGGCAAAAACTATGGTGAGCAAATTATTAAAACTACATCGGAATAAAAGCTGAAATAATTTCTTTTTTTCTGTATTCTTCAGGCGAATTGTTAGACTTTTCAGGACAAAGGATGGAAATAACAGAGGTGAGTTATAGAAACGGTTCATCCAGAGATGAGTTGGCCGTATTTTGACCGTGGGTCCCTGTGTTCATGTCATATAAATTGTGTAATTTTTCTGACACGCAACTTTCTCTCTGTAGAAGTCACCGAGGGTCGACTTCTCGTGGAACCAGCTGGCTGATCCAAAGTTCATTTTTCATGACCACAGTTTAGCACAAACTGTCAGGGAGGGCAACTTGGAAGCTCAGGCCTTCTTCCGTTTGTTGGCTCTCTGCCACACTGTAATGCCCGAAGAGAAGAAAGAGGGTGAGCTTCTTCGCTACCGTCGTCCTACGTGCGATACGAAACACATGGTCCGACGATGTAACCACATTTGAAATGTCTCCTTCGTCACCAGGAGAACTTTACTACCAGGCTCAGTCCCCTGACGAAGGAGCTTTGGTCACCGCTGCAAGAAATTTTGGCTTTGTGTTCCGTTCGCGGACACCGGAAACCATCACAGTTGTAGAGATGGGCGAAAAAGTAATCTATGAACTTTTGGCTGTTTTAGACTTCAATAATGTGCGCAAGAGGATGTCGGTTATAGGTGAGATTGTCACTCTCTGGCCACCCCAACACCTCAGAGAAAATTTTGAAATGAGACATTTTGATGCCATTTTCACATGGATTCTTTGACCCCTTGAAACTCTGCCACAAATTATTTGTATTAACTACATATTTCAAAGAACACATGTAAAATTGATAAATATCAATCACAAACTAGACTTTTTTTACCAAACTTTTACAGTGTCATTGTTTATCATACCATCCAGGCACGGTTACATGAAATAAAATACACCAAGTTTACAAACACACTCATAATGCAAACAGAGGAACAAACCTAAGGAAAAGAAAAAAAAATAGAATTGTAAAGAATTACATTTTTTTTTGTCATTATGCTATTTAGTTATGATTAGTATGTATGAGCCATGAATCGCAGTATGCAAATTGGCCTTGGCCCTCGGTGAAATTTGTTAGCTCTGATTGGCTGTTTCAGAAATAACGTTGCTTTTTACTTCAACTTGTTTGTCCTTGATTCTGAGTGTGATGTGACCATCATTGTGGATTTGTGTGAATTTTATGTCATCCTTGCTGTGATTTCCAGTGCGGAACCCTGAGGGGAAGTTGACTCTATACTGCAAAG
This sequence comes from Idiotropiscis lumnitzeri, assembly GCF_059441095.1. Lineage (NCBI taxonomy): Eukaryota > Metazoa > Chordata > Actinopteri > Syngnathiformes > Syngnathidae > Idiotropiscis > Idiotropiscis lumnitzeri. The sequence continues at coordinate 8,790,280 of NC_142408.1, forward strand.
GAGCAGACACCATCATCTACGAGAGGCTCCACTCCTCCTGTAACAAACTAATGGACGTCACCACCGGACATCTCAATGTGAGGTTTTTTGGGGGGTTTTTTTGTCTGAAAAGTCCTAATCGATCATCATCGATGTTTATACGCCGACCCTTAGGAGTATGCAGGCGATGGTCTCCGCACATTGGTTCTGGCTTACAAGCATCTGGATGAGCACTACATGAAGGAGTGGATGCAGCGTCACCATGAAGCCAGCACCGCCATTGACGGAAGAGACGAGAAACTCGATGAACTGTATGAGGAGGTTGAAAAAGACTTGTTGGTTGGTACACTGACTCAGTCTTTTACTTAAGACATTTTTTTTCAGATTAAACCAGATTTTTTTTATTTACCTAATCATTTATTTATTTTTTTTTTTTTACAATTTTACCATCTTTTGACTTAGCTTCTGGGAGCAACAGCTGTAGAAGACAAGTTGCAGGACGGTGTCCCTCAGACAATTGAGCAGCTGGCCCAAGCTGGCATCAAAATTTGGGTGTTGACCGGAGATAAACAGGGTTGGTAACTTTTTTTTTTTTTTAATTTATTTATTTATTTCTTTATTATCAGTTATCTCAGTGTGTCCCTAACCTGAACAAATCTTAAAATCCCATCAGAGACGGCTGAGAATATTGGCTATTCTTGCAACATGTTGCGAGAGGAGATGAAAGACATTTTCGTTGTGTCTGCAAAAACTGCTGAAGGAGTGAAAGAAGAGCTAGTGTAAGTGAGCTAAAGTATGTATATAATTAAAAAAAAAAAATGCTCTCATCACGACTATAAGCATCACACGAGGCACATGCCGTCTATGCTGTCCTGTTTTTAGGAGTGCAAGGAGGAAAATGTGTCCCGCCGCAGCCGAGGCACCGACTGTGAACAAAGCTCGAGCAGGCCTCTTCTGGCTTGAAAAAAAAGAAACGGTGCATGACGACCAAGTGGATGGGGAACATGCCCTTGTTATAAATGGACACAGTCTAGTAAGTGGGCTTTTCATCACCACTTATAAAAACATTTTACACAAAAGAAAGATTTGACTTCATTTCTCCACCTTAACCAAAATGCTTCGTTTCCTCACATTCCACTTGGTCCTCAGGCCTTTGCCTTAGAAAAAGGTTTGGAGTTGGAACTATTGAGGACAGCGTGCATGTGCCAAACGGTGATTTGCTGTAGGGTCACTCCACTACAGAAAGCCCAGGTTGTTGAACTGGTCAAGAAATACAAACAGGCGGTCACTCTGGCCATTGGAGATGGAGCCAACGACGTCAGCATGATCAAGGGTAAAGTCACTCACGGATGATACAAAAGTGCGAAGAAAAGATCCCAAACTGCTGTTTGTCTTACAGCTGCTCATATTGGCGTCGGTATCAGTGGTCAGGAGGGCATGCAGGCTGTTCTGTCCAGTGACTTCTCCTTTGCCCAGTTCCGCTATTTGCAACGTTTGCTGCTGGTGCACGGACGCTGGTCATATCTGCGCATGTGCAAGTTTCTGCAGTATTTCTTTTACAAGAATTTTACGTTCACCTTCGTGCATTTCTGGTATGCCTTCTTCTGCGGCTTTTCGGCACAGGTAAGGGACATTCAAGATCTCTAAGTTAATGACTGTTGTTATGCTGTGTAAATTATTTCTGTATTGTGTTTTTATGATAAAGTAGGTGGACACGCATTATTGCGTAATTGTAGAGATGTCATTTTGTTATGGACTTACTATACAAATCCCTCCCAGCAGTGGAAAATGAAGCTTCAAATTTCCTTCATGAACAAGTTGTATTTTTTTGACTTCTCTAGATGGCACCGTCGGTTTAAATAAAGAGATTTAAGAAATAGCAAGTCGGTGTAATTTCAGCCCAGTGCTGAACAGAGAGAGCCGTCTAGAGGAGGCACTGATCCTTGAGTTCTTTGCCAGTTCTGGGTGTCTGGCCTCGGCCCCCTGTGTCCAGATGGGGTACTGCACCATTGTGTAGTATTACCTAGTTACGGGAAAATGAAACTTCTAGATGGTCAGTATTGTAATGGAAATTAATTACATTCCCATCTTTAATCCAAGAGTGCCATGAAGAGGAGTCAAAAAACATCAGAAATGCTTCATGGAACTTCATTTGTCCATCACTAGTCTTATCGTTAGAAATCATTTGAACCACACTTAAACGTCCTCACCATGGATCAATTTGTCAACCCAAGGCCTCAACATTATAGGCTCCTAGGCTCATCAGAATACTTAACTTCCAACGTCATCAGAATTTTTTAAACAAGGCCTTCATTCATAATTCAAGGAAACGGTTCACATTATAATCTGTTGACCTTTTGCTCTTCTAATTCACAGACCGTGTATGACGAGTGGTTCATCACCATGTACAACCTAGTGTACACAGCCCTCCCTGTCCTAGGCATGAGTCTTTTTGACCAGGTACGCGACAGTCACAGGACACTTGATTAGGGACACCTGCATAATACAATAAGATCTGATGCTCTAATGCGCAGTTCAATTCTTTTCTTCCTTTCTTTTTTCACAGGATGTGAATGATCGCTGGAGTTTCCAGTATCCACAGCTCTACTCCCCGGGACCTCTGAACGTTTACTTCAACAAGAAAGTGTTTGTGCGCTGTATGATCCACAGTTGCTACAGCTCACTCATCCTCTTCTTCATCCCATGGGCGGCTATGCATGACACAGTCCGAGACGACGGCAAAGACTTTGCGGACTATCAGTCCTTCGCTTTACTGGCGCAGACGTGTTTGCTTATTGTGGTCAGCTTCCAGGTAAGGAATCCATTTTTCACCTCGATTTAGTCACTGCATACGAATCATATATACTCCTTTGTAGCTTTCGCAGTCTGAAAAATACAAAGTGCAAATGAATGTTCATTAAATGTGTCCTTTATATGTATGGACAATATTTCCCAGCTGTGTCTAGACACCCATTACTGGACAGCTGTGAACCAGTTCTTTGTGTGGGGCAGCCTTGCAGTATACTTTGCAACCACATTCACCATGTACAGCAATGGCATGTTCCTAATCTTCACCTCTGCATTCCCCTTCATTGGTAAGACACTGCAGCTTACTAAAAAAGCCTTGCAAGGACAATTATCATGGTACGACGAAATAAACAATTGAAAAAACAAAATGGTACTGCAGTGACATTTTCTTTCACGTGTTTGGGGCTGCAGGTACAGCGAGGAACTCTCTGAACCAGCCGAATGTGTGGCTGATTATACTCTTGACAACGCTCCTCTGTAGTCTGCCAGTGGTGGCTTTCCGTTTCACTGTCATTCAGCTTCGTCCCACCGTCAATGACAAGGTATGAAAATGCTGATTAGTAAGTCGCACTTGAGAAGTAGAATGGAGCCACTGGAGCATTTGATCTCATTTTCAGATCAAATTGTGTTTGACGCATGCTGGCATATACAAACAAATTAATTTAGTCAAATTAAATAAATGACTTTCTCTCTACAGGTGAGACATAAGTTGCGTAAGGAGGCACTGCCAGCCCCTGTTCCTCGTCGTCCTCCGGTCAGGCGAATCAGCACCCGGAGATCGGGGTATGCTTTCTCCCACTCTCAAGGCTACGGCGACCTGGTGACATCACGAAGATTCCTACGTCCTCGAAAGAATCGGCCCGCCTTGTTCCAACAAACAGACTCCCCTTTCGCACAGAACCAGCCACAACACTACCGCACCATCACAGAGGAGCCAGAGCAGCCAATGCGCCACTAGTTAAAAGGTACAAACGCAATAAGCTCTCCTTGTGGGGCTTACTTGCATCAGAAAAGTCGCTGCATGGATGGGTTTTGACGCAAACTGTTATACAGTTCTCATATGTATACCGTGATTATACAGTGGATAGCTTATACATTTCCATGGGGTTTCGCAAATTGCCGACGCAACGAAAGGGTCTAGCAGACCCATCGACCGATTTTCAAAATTCTTGGTGCGTTATGCTTTGGTTTAAGTTGCCATTCCAACCAGATCCAGCATTGTGACCGACCTTGCTGCATTTAATTTTGTGTGCTGTTTACCAATTAGCTTGGTAGTTTACTGAGAAGTTTGGGAAATAGTCAGACATGTACTGTAATGTGCATTTTTAAATTATATTACGTGATGCTCTCTCTGGTTTATAGGCGGAAAACACTAGGGTCTGAATTTGACACCAGATCACTTAATTTGTGTTTTTTTTTTTGTTGTTTTTTATTCAACTGCCTTTGTCTACAATTTCAAGTGCATTTTGAGTTATCTCTGTTATTTTAATTGTGTTGGATTTTGTTGTTTACATGATTATTATTCACAATATTGTTGTATTATTCTGCATTCATGTCATTTAAAGCTTTGTTGAGTCATTTCATTTCACTTTGTCCACAAGCACGTTACAGTAAACGTGTTTTTCAGTTGCAGTACTACCATAGTAGCACTAGAGAGCAGTGTTGCATTTGAACAATTTTTTTCCTTCCCAAAACCAGAAAAGTTGCTCCTGTTTAAAGGAATATTTCAACTGTCGCCATCATTTCACTCCACCAGAATAACTAATTACTTGGCATTGACAGAAACTTGTTGTCGTCTGGGGAAATACTGTAACTCCAAAATTGAGGTCAAATAAAAAAAATTTAATTTAAAAAAAAATATGATGAAAATCAGCTTTCTACAAAAGTAAATTGCTTATCATTCCTACAATCGGCTAAATGGATAAATGGCTACAATGAAGTGTAGTGGTCAAGGAATTGTTTTTTAATGAACATTTAATGAGTTAAGTCAGACATTCAAATCAATGAAAGGACAAATGGTTGTTGGAAATAATGAGGAGGAAAAAAACCCTACATATTCATACCGATGTATTCATACAATACAATGAATGTATGCAGCTCACTTTATACGTCAAAAGTCTACCACACCTCCTATAGCATGTGTGACACACTATTTACTTCCTCTGGGATTGCAAGTGATGATCCAGAAGAGCTTTCGGAGAACGAACGGACATGCAGGAAATTTTCTGTAGGAATACCATTTAAAGCAATGTCAATATTTTTTTTTTCTTTTTTAAATCAAGCATTTCAAGTCTGTTTAAAAGGCTCCACCGAGAGAATAAGAAAGTCAACAGTAACTAAAGCTTCATCGTTGCTTGGCATTTAAATTAGAGTGATATTAGTTCAAATTCCAGACGGCCGTGCAGTTCCGTCAGATGGCTCACCATCCTTCAGTGAAGGTCACCGCATGATCCCGCTGCATGGGGGAGGAATGGAACCTGGCATGTCTTATAAATAGCCTCATCCTAACCACAAACATGACACTAACATACTCTCTCCCTCTTTTTTTTTCTTTCAACCAATCTACTCTAGTATTCTGAAGTGATAGACAGGAGGCCTCGACTTGCGAATGCGACAAATCAGGCAATTTACGACTAACTTTCTGTGTTTGAAATAAAACTCTGCACTTTGATATGCAATATTCAGAGAGTCAAAGTTCACGGGAAACATGCGGTCAGGTTGGCTTCGCGAAGAAGATGTGACTCAATTTAAGGTGAATCGTCCATTTGACATTTTACAAAGCCCCTGAATGCGCAATCGTAGAAGTACAAGCAAAATATAATGAATGCGGTTAATGACAGTGGAGATGTAAAAAGCAGCACCAGGTGAGGCACAACATTAGCTGCAAAACCCATTTTGTGGGATTTTAAAAATAATAGAAATTGCCAGATTTAGGGGATAAGTGCTAAGACACCAGCTGTGTGGTGTGGGTCGTCTTAGGGCAAGTCAACTGTTAGTGCCTTCTGATCTTTTTTTTTTTTTTAATCTATATTTGCACTGCAGCGGGGAGCTCTCCAATCTCGTTGTACACTGATTAGAATGACAATAAAGGGCATTCTATGCTATTCTATCTGTAAACTTATATGGTGGTGCCGGTGGTTCATCTGTCTGAGTTTTGAGCCTCTAAAAGCCACACTACTGTGAAAAAAAAATAAGTTGGCCCACTACAACTTAAGAATTGAGTATCACGGGCTCTGTACCCCAAACGCTGTGAGTTGGGTCAGGGTCTGTGTTCGTCATTTGGTTTCAGATCAAAGTATGGCAGCGGCTTCGCTGTCAGTACGTTTGACAGATGACTGCGTCTGTGTGATACCGGGAGAGACGAACGACTAGAGACTTAAGCGGTGTCAGTTGTAAGCCTCGGGTCTAAATAAAGGATTACCCTCAACCTTAGAAAGTGCATACACACTGTACTGACACATTAGCAGGCGAGGGAGTTCGTTACAGGTCAGAAGGCGCAAGATATCATGTGAAGAGCCCTGAACTGCACTTTTATCAGCAAAAACGGGCAGCAATTATAGACGTTGCTGATTCCAACCTTAGATTACACTTGGAAGTACTCCTCTCGTCATAAATGTTATCAGTTCTTCCCGACATAAGCGTTTATCACCTGATCAAACTAACAAGTGAAGCGAATGATCAAATTGTTGTCCTCATCGGATCGTTTTTAATCTTACGCTGGTATATCGGTTCGTTATTTGGCACTATGCATAAAAAGGTACTGAACTTGTGTTTTGAACTGAAAAAAAAAACTACTGGGCAAAGTCTTGCTGACCGCCTTTAAACTGGGTCAGACCAGTCCCAGGGTCCATTCTAGGCTAACAGGGGTAAGGTTGTTGATCCCACCAAGGTTCAGTGTTCAAAACCCAAGTGGTTGGGGAGAGGGGGAGGGGGTGCTCACGCGCGTATTACTCACACTGAACACGGGAGCGTTTCCAAATGCAGAAGGATCCCATTTCAAGATGTTTCCATTTAGAGTTGCAAAGCAAATTAAGAAAAAAAAAATGATTGTGCAATCTTTTATTTTTAAGTATCGTCTTAGTTTATGGAATTTGACTACTTTTGTGATTTGCAATTATTTTTAGTTCCATTTGTGCTTTGACTCACTCGTTAAATTGACTGTCTGTTGCACATCTGCTTATTTACAGCCTTCGGTAGACCCCTTCACAAAACGGTAATTTAAAAAAAAAAAAGTTCAACCTTCCGAATGAGCTGGCATAACGCAGCTTGTAACATTTTCCCTTGGAGTCCTTGAAAATTAGCCATCTGGATACATATCAAAGTTAAGGTCTTGACCTTGTGTTCTTTACTCAGGGGAAAAAAAATTTAAGTGCATGTTCGTGCGTGGGGGCGGTCGTCATTAGCACCAATAACATTGGTCAACAAAATTTGAATCAGATCAACACATTTGTGACACAGATTTAAACTAGCAGTTGGTGCACATTTGGCACAACATGCAAGCCAAGTCTTGTTGGCAGGAATTTTTGCAGTGTGAACAGAAATCATTTTAATGTGGTTGTTCCCAACTCGCACACACACACACACCCCCTCCGGGCAAGCAAAGAAACCAACTCCGTTCTCACATTAACATGCACTCACAAAACATTCGCGTTTGAAAAAAAAATAAAAATATATCAAGACTGGCACAGGATCATTCAAATAACTGGCCTTTAATAAATGCATTCACTGCGACATCTCTATCTATTAAAACGTTTTTAGGTACATCCAGTAGTGACATCACAAGATTGCATGATATTTAGAATAGACAAGACAGATTAAAAGTCATGACTCTGGAGGAAAACAAATCTATCAAACTTTCTTGATGTTGAACAAGGCACTCGTATATTGAACGACGACGGGACATGCATTTGGTCAAAAGCGGCATCACACTTGTGGTTTGCAATTTCTGGCCGTTGATGCACACCAGTTATTGCTTCCGTTATTGCGCTCGTATAAAAGTCAACAGCAAGTTTTCACATCGGGTGGAATCCAGCAGCATAAACAGTATTAGTCGCCTAAATAAATCGATTACATTTGCACTGCAACGCATCCAGTACAAAAAGCTGCATATTGTCTTCGAAAAAGGTACGATGGTTAACACTTAAACATTTTCAGGGTGCCCGTGTTACAAAATACAGGCTTGCCGCCATGAAAATAAAAAAAAAAAAAAAAAAAAAAAATGCTTGTACTGCCATTAGCCAAGTAATAAAGCTTCCCCTTTGCGGACACGATGTCGATAGCCTTCAACAGCGACACGCATGGATACTCGAAATAAACTATGAAGGCTAATTTGTACAAAAAGCTGAAAGCATTGCAATAACATGAACAGTTTGTTCGTTGGACAGTGCATAATGCAACATTTGAAGCTAAACTATGAAATTGCGGTCAAGTCGCAAATACTGTGGTGGTGATACCTAATGTGCATGGAAAATGTTATTTAATTCGAATGCACCATCGTGGCAAAAGGTAGTGGTGGGAAAATGAAGCTTCATGAAGTACTCGTGATATTCTTTGACTCTTTGATGGTGCTCTCTTGGTTTAAAGAAAATCGTGATATGGCGATTGCGATGGAAATATATTGGATTTCCGCTGCATCTTTATTCCAAGAGTGCTACCTTGTGGAATCAGAAATTACCACAAGTGCTTCATGAAGCTTTATTTGTACATCACTCGCGTACGGTATGTGTCCGAAATTGTCTGACTCATCCTTCAGCCCCATTTCGAAAACGATATTTTTATTTCTCATGAAGACATTGTCACAGTTAACATTTCCGTAGACTGAAGTAGGTCTTACTTCTTGGCGTCATTGTCAGTGGTCACGTCTCACTGGAATCCCCACAATTTGTGCACTAGCAGGTCTTGACCACATCCCGTATGGAGCAGCCGGTTGCCACGTTCTTCCCAGCGACATACCACCCCCTTTTCTACAACCACAAACTTCCATTGCACGTCACTGTCAGCGGGAAGGCGCACCACAACCGCCCAGTGTCCATCCTTGGCGCTCTCGAGAGGGATGAAGGCCTTCCAGTTCCCAAGCTCCTGTCGGTTCCCTGTCACAGCCAAAACCTGGAACGGCGAACGGGTGATGTAGTGGACGCGGAAAGTCACATTGACGTTTTTGCTTTTCCTGTTTTCTTCCAAATCACATCCAGCGGTTTGTTGGACTTGAGGAACAGATGGAGGTGCTGCATCTGGATGGTTGCATTCTTCAGTGGGAACCTGCTGGATTGCTGTGTGCTTCTCGCCACCTAAAGATGGCGTAGTGAGAGTCATCCAGGGAAAGCTTGGGTTGCCATCTGTGATCCACTCATTGTGGTCCATAGTTGCCTCCATGATATTTATTTCAGTCTTCACCAAGTCCTCATCTTTCTCCATCGGGGCCTCTTCGTTTCCTGCACGTTCCAACTTCTCATTAACGCCCGAAACTTCAGCAACTTTCACGTCTGCCGACCTTTCCCATTCATCGCTTCGGGCCGGCACTGTAAACTTGTCCGTCTCTCTTTGGTTGCCTTCCCCAATCACATGGCCAAACACGTCCTCGTGTGCTGGCGATGACTCAACGTCGGCACATTCGATGATCTGACTGCATGGCTGCTCTGGCAGCGGCGCATCGTTCTCCAAGACCGATAAAGTCTCATCGTCAAAGAAAAGGCAAGTCTGAGGCTCCAGCCTGGCCTCCGCCTGTGTCTCGTGATCCGTCGGCGGTATCGCAATGGAGTCGAAGTTACTCGCAGGATCGAGCACTTCAGGACTGACGGCCATGCTGGAAATGCCACTTTCTTCGCCGCCACCGCATACGTTCTCATCCCTCAGCTCGCTTGGCTCAAAGAGCGGGAGACAAATTTGAAGCTTGGCTGTGTTCATTGTATCGTCAGTCTTGTCAGGAGCGGGAGCAGTGACGACAAAGGAAAAATCATCACTTCGATCATTATGTTGGTCTTGAGCGAAAGACGAAATGTCCTCGTGAGAGGCCTCGTCACCTGCAGAGTCGAGCATCGGCTCCTCAAAAGTTTTGGACTTCTCTACTTTGCCGACATTCGCTTCACCTTCGCTAGCTGGGCTAGCAATGATGGCCACTTTGGCCTTTTGCAAAGAGATGTCACGATCTTGAACACGATCTTCATGGGAAGAAAAAACAAAAGGCTCGCACAAATCCTCAACTCGTGCTTCACCATCTGCAGTGGTTGTGACTTTTTCATTCATGTCGGAGAGAGTTTCCATTTCGTCTTCAACAGTTGGAACGTCTGCTTTGTGTGTTTGGTGATCAGTTAACATGTCGGAAACGTCACCCAATTGCGGTGCTGCTTCAGACCTGATATCTAGCCTATCCTTGTCAACCATTTTTGATTTGCTTTGTTCCTCTTTACGCACGGCCTGGATTTCTGATTTATCCAATCGTGTCGACTGAGCATCAAATTCAACATCTGCGTTCAAGACATCTAAATCAGCTGCAGGTGCTTCGCGGGCCAGAGTATTGTTGCCGTCAAAGTCGTCATCGATGTGTGCATGTTTTGTTCCTTCTTCAGCGAGGTGATCATTGGGATCTGCAGGATCTTGGTGGTCAATCACCTCAAATTCATCCTTTGGACTCTTGCCTGATGAAGTGACTTGTTCTTCCATGCTGAGCTCCACTGCTCCATTCTCTGCTGTGGGTTCGTTGTCTTGATTTTCATCTTCTATCATGGGAACGGGTTGCTCAAAGGGTACTGGGTTACTTGACAAAGGCTGAGCCTTTTCCTCCTCTTGTCGGGTTTTCTCCTTGTCAGAATTATCCGCATCTGTGTTGACAGCATGGTCTTCTTCTTTGTACACCTGAATTGGAAAACATGAAATTCAAAACTTAAATCTCATCTGATTTACTGTTGTCATAAAAAGAGAGTTTAAAATGTCTGATTAAAAATGGGGGAAATTAATGTTTTGTTATAAAATAGAACTGAATTCCTGCAAATCCTCAAGAACCTTTATTGAGTTGAATGTAATATAAAGACAATACTTTTCATTTTCAAACTCATATTTTTTTTTTCCATGTTCAATGGGATGTCGAAACAGAATCTCATTCACATAAAAATGAAAAAATAAAAAATCTGAAAAAAAAGGAACGAGTGTTCTTTGCAGGATAGCGACGGTATATTCACCCATTTCAAGTTAAATACCTGCAGCACGTTCCAAAAATACAAAAAAAATAACATTTTCCTCTATGTTGCATCACCTTCCCCTCGACCAACACTCAATAAGTATTTGGGAACCGAGAACAGAATTTTTTAAAGCTTTGAAGGCGGAATTCTTTCCCATTCTTTTATGTATAATAAATAATATAAACAAATGTGTTCTTACTTCTTGGCAGATGTGATCCCGAATAGCCTCTGGCTCCTTCAAGTTGCCTTCTGAAATGTCTTCATCCTTAAATGCATCATCTGTTGTTTTTAGGTGGCGCACAGTAGCAGGTGCCACCGGTATTTCTGTCACAACACTTTGAAGACTCCGACTGGGCTCCTCCGAGCACACCTGGGCTTCTGTGAAAGTTGACGGCACTTCATGCACGTGCGATGATGTAACATGTTGGTTGAGCGGCACTTGGACGACGTCGGATGCGCAGGGTGACGAGCTCTTCTCAGCAGCCGTTGGAGCGCGACGTCTGACTTGGACGTGAGAACCAGTGGGATCATCTCCGTCTTTTGCCGCATCATCAACATCTGTGACACCAAATACACAGAACATTGTGAGTGACAAAAACTGCTTCTAACATCTCAATGTTTTAAATAGTGATGACTATTTGTAATTTTGGTATTTTAGCAAAAAAAAAAAAAAATGAAATTGATGTACATAATTTGCTTTTGTGGGCCTTACAAAATGTGGCGGGCCACATCTGGACCCCCGGGCCTTGAGTTTGACACCATGCAATAGGTGAATACCACTTGGCAATCTCTTTAAATCCAAAAGTGTCCATGAACAAGAGTTGACCCATTAAGTGGAGGAAAACACTTCTGTCTGCTCATTACCGAGCCAGTACAAATGTTCATACACTGCATGAACAAAAGAATTTTGTTTGTCTCCTCATCCATTCTTGTGTCTGGGAACGTGTCCATCCAAAATAACTTGTGACTTTAGTGACCTTTGACTTGAGAGAAGGCCTAACTCACAATTTACGTCCTAGTTCTTCCCAAAGGTGTTTGATGGGGTTAAGGTCAGGGTTTCATCTTGTTTTTTTAACCACACCAGACTCATCCAAGCATGATCGCAATTATCCATTATAGTGAGCTTCAAGTTTATACTGCATTTTGATATGTTGACTCGAAAGTGCTGGAGCGCAATTGCCATATCAAACACTGCAGATGTGCAACTCCTGCTACAAAAACATGTTTGCGTGCATATATCGCTATATTTAACGACTTTTCCGGCCTCACTGCCAAAAACTTGACAAAGAAGCAGTTTGCGATTTATATTCTTGATGAGAAAATGACAAGCGTAGACTCATTAATTCCCCTTTTCCCATATGATGGTATAATCACAATCAATCGCGCTGAACATTGCCAACGACATGTTGGAAACTTTTCAACATTATTTGAGTCGAGAAAATACAGTGAGAGCTGAGGTGCTGCATGGACCAGCCAAGACACGCATGCAGTTTGGTTAGTGTGGCACATTTTTTATGATGTTATCTTGAATGTTAATTCTATGAGTATTGGCAAAATATGTTGTAACCCCTCTGAAGAATAATTATTTATTTTTTCTGTGGGGTGGATGCAATGGTGGGGAAACGTGTTAGAAAAAAATGGCTATTAAGGGAGAGAGAGTCAAAAAAAGGTCATTGTGATTCAATTTTTGCACAAGCGAACCAGAATTGTTATTATTAGATAACGAAGACCTTAAAACCCCCATCGCCTTGCAGTCCTTGGTAGTGTAACACCGCCAATCATGCTAACCATGACGTGACTGCTCCGCGTACCTGTAGAAGTCGCACACGCTTGCGGTTCTGGCCCGGCTTGCGTCACCGCCTCGTCGGACTCCGTGGGGGGGCTCTTTCCCTCGGCTCGTTCGTTCTCGCCTGCGGTGGCCTTCTTCTTCTTCCTCCGCCCCCTCACGGTTCGGTAGATGACAAAACCCGCCAGCACGGACACCACGGCGAACACGGCTAGTGCCACGGCTGGACCGTGTCGCCCGATCATGCAGAAGAGGGACGCCAGATCCACGCGTCTCTCCACCGCCACGCCGTTGCTGCCTTTAAATGCCATCGTGCTCGAATTGTCGACGGGATGGGATGTGACGTGAGCTGTCCGTGCGTGCGTAGGCTATCGAACCCGGAGTCTGCCAGATGAGATTGCTGTGGGTTGTGCACGACGAGCGCGTGGGCACCTCTTGTTGCAGACTGCTGCAGGTGCGGCTCATTGGCTGATGGCGTCACGAGGACGGCGCTACTCATTCATAAAAATAGTTCAACGTTCAAGTTGGCGTTCATATTCAAGTTAATCGCCTGTCAGAGGGCCGATGATTCCATAGGGAACGCAATGTTGTTGTTGCTGTCGTCATTGTCGTTTTCTGAATTTGGATATTTATACATACATAAAGAGGTACATGGACATAAATAGGTCATGATAGAATTGCTGTGCCCGCCATTACATTTCAAGCAACCAATGCACGAATACAGAAACACGTGCTAGTGTAAAAAGAAATGGGGTAAAATGTAGCAATGTGATTCATAAATATTATCTGGATTTCCATACAGATTTTGAGCACCCCCTTACAATGGTTAAACACGTTTACTGCAAGTAAATTGGAGGAGGGGGGGGGGGGGTCGTTGTACCATTAAAATAAAAAACAAACGTAGAAAAAGAAAAAATGAAACCGTCAAGATCAATTTGTTTGGAATCAATTTCCAGGTCAGTCTGTATAGAGTAATGCTACCACCTAGTGGACAATCACGGTAGTATCAACAAATCAACGCAATTATAATGACCTTGACTGCTCCACTGTTGATGCTGAGTCAGAGATTTGGATAGACACACAACAGAAAAAAAGGTTCTCAATAAAAAAATTCGAGACAATCTTTATAAATTCACGCCCTCCATATCAATAATTGTTTTAGGAGCTACCGCTATTATAACGTGTTTTTAACTCATGACTATAGACTATAAATCCCACATCGAATCCACTCACACATCCATTTTTATTTGTTTTTTAAAAATTGCTAATTCTCACTTGAATCATTTGTGACCTGTTTTAGGACAGGAATTCATTGCATACACTGGACTGGTGGATTAGAAGCGGCCTGTCCACACAAAAAAAATGCAAATTGGCTACGACACTCAAGCAACATTAATGGCCTTGATTTGCATTTTTATTTTATTTTTCTTGTTTTATTTAATGTCAGCCATTATAGTCTGGATCTTGTCCGTCTGTCAGAGATTTTTTTTTTGCCAACAATAGATTGATTGCTTTATAAACATGGCTGCATTGGACAGGAGAAAATGCACTCATGGGAGTCGTACATTTTTGTTTATTTATTTTTTGGGGGTCTTGTGTTTGTGGGATTGGTCGTTTCATGGTAATGCTGACATAACACAGACCAAAGCTGTCAAAGAGACATATTATGCCTTTCGAGGATCAAGAATTGCAGAATAGATGCAATCCTCAAATGCAAGTGAGCATGAGTCAACCCTCATTCCGCCCCCAGGGACTGCTGAGCCAATGAGTTTAGGGATTTTGCTAACTTGAGAACTGCACTTTGACGCCGATTGTAAACAAGGAACGATGAAGGTTAAGGAGAAGACAGTATTCAAGCTACCTAATTACGCTTTGCCAATAATTACTGTGTGAACCGTAAGAGACGGCTTAAGTTTTAAGTGAAGTAAGCACCTGCAACCACTAGAGGGACCCAGCGAGCATACCTAAATGGTTGCAGTATTTTTTTAATCGAACGCAAAAAACAAGATGACACTTGAGGCATATTTATACTTTACTGATTTAAAGTTGTGCCCTTTAAAATGCCATGAAAGATATTCACTTTATTAATCCCATGTAAATGCCTCACTTTGAAATTTATTTGCATCAACTCTAGTTGGCGGTGGTTTTTTTAAATAGCTGTTTTAGTAACAGGCAGGCAACTTGGTTGTTTGATTTCACATTTGATGGATGAGCAGAGACTCAGCTTTTTCTATACAATATATTTAAAAAGTCAATTTTCCATCATCTATCCCGCACAGTGGGGAGAGGCAGCAAAGAGAAAGGATGGATGGAAATCTTGGAAATTAGTCTCATCTTTTCCCTTCCTCGTTAAATCTCCCCACAATTAAGTAGGGTGTCGCCATGATTCACTTTCATCTGGGCCACTCCTGTGAGATGCTGAGCTTTGCCGAGTCACGAATGACATCTTGAGGGGGTTTACTGACGCTTTTTAGTTCTTTGACAGTTACCACGAAGCGATTTTGGTCTGATTTAATGCTTCATTTCTTTAAACCATGTGAAGCCCCCTGCATTCTTAATTTGAAGGATGTTGTTTGCTATTATAGTTACCCAAGTGATACAAATGTTGCATATTTATTTAATTTAATCATTCTTTATGATTTTTTTTGCTTTTTATTTTTCATTCTCAAGCAGATATGTTCAAAATCCCCTCCCAGATTTGTGCCTTTCCCGTTGGAGTTAAAATCCGTATTTAACTCTATAAAATTAATTAACAATAAGAAAAGCAATAACGTATTGACATTTTTGAATGCCTTTTTCCAGTAAATCTTTGGTTGCAAATATCCAGAGAACGTTTTAGTGTTTTACTGTGTTTTAATTTTTACATTTATTGATTTATTTATTTATTATTATTATTTTTTTAGCTGTGACTATTTTATTTAATAGTATTATCAGAATGTATCTACAAATTGGATTTCCACATATCATATATTTTTTTATTATTGATAATTGAATTTTTTTTTTTTTTTTTACTGAATACATGATGGTGTTGTTCTGTTTGTTAATTGCCTCAGTTTATTTAAAAAAAAAAAAAAATGACGCTTTTTCTGCCCCAGCATCCTTTTAAACCTATCACAGGACACAGTGAGCGAGCATTAATCAACAGGGTGTGTAGCAAACATCTTTTATTGCCGTCACAAAACCTCACAACGCAGTCTACATGTATTTACACGTGTGATGTCTGGCCCCGTTCGCGTTAATAGTGTTCCAGCTACCATGTCGTCATGGTGCCACGCAGCTCCGATGAAAACCCGGTCCTCGTCGTTAAACACCGCATGTGTTGTGATTCATCGCATGAAACCACAGTGCTGCTCTTTGAAGACTCAAATGCAGACCATTTTATGCAAAATGAGTCAATTCCTCTCCGTCTTGTTACCATGATTCATTTCCAAAGTTGGAGAGGGATGTTGCAAGTGTGCTGAAATAATCAACTCGTATTGGTTCCTTGCTATAATTTTTTTTTTATATAAGCCAGTGTACTCTCCACATTGCTATGGTTCTGTTTTAATATGACCATTGCACTCCAATACTATTCAACCTTCATGCACGTTTCAGCGCTGGTGAGAAAAGGTAAACGTTGCAGGAATCACTAAGCACTGGAACTGAATCGCAAGCAGCTGTTTTTGTCTCCGTGCAGACTTCTACTTTGTAGTCATTTTATATCCAGATGTTGCTTTGACGTTGCCTGTTTGTCTTCTGTGTTCTGTTTCCATGCAGTGGAGAATCATTTTTATTTTTCATTCTTCAGTTCTTAGCAGGAGGGTGGGGGTTCGTATTAACAAAAAGACAAGACAGATGTATTTATTTTGCGCATTTTATACACAAGGCAACTCAATGTGCTTCATGCAAGCAAAGACACAACACCAACAGCTAACAACATCCATAGCAAAGCGGAGAAAACAGAAGTATAGCTTTAAAAAAATATATAAAAATAATTTAAACATTAACAGAAAACTTAAAAAAATATATTTATTATATAATTGTTCAAAAATGTTTAAATAATCTTAAATAATAAAAAAAAAAAAATAAAGCTTTTGACCTGGATTTAAAACCGACTTCACTTTTGTTGACGACTTGTTCAATTTGTGTGCAGCATAACAGCTATTTGCAGCTTCACCATGTTTACTTTGAACTCTGCTGAAGAGTCTAATCGCATTTTTGTTGCTTAAAATAATGTAGCAAACTCATCTATGGACAGCAAACAGTCCCATTGTTGTTGTTTTTTTTTTGTTCATAATTTTTTGTTCATGTAGTTGAAGTCAGGTTCGATTGACAGGTTCATCTTCCTTGTCAGCGTTGCACTTGCAGTGCTTCCCATTGGAGCAGGCATGAGACAAATTTCTCTCTGTTACTTACTGTGGGCGGCTGTTTTCCAGCATAAGGTCAATTACTTTTAATAATCATGCACACAAAGAATGGCTTCTGTCACATGCGTACACGCAGACGTACGCATTTCCTGCGCGACTATGAGGGTCTCGGCTATTTGAACAGATGTGGGCAGACTGAGGGTGCCTACATGCCCCCCTCCCCTCTTAACCACCGCCCCCCCACCTGACCCGAGTGTGCACTTCCTGCTCCGAAAGCTAACACCCAGAGAGAACAATCACAGTCTGTGCCCTCAAAGCATGCATATAGCCACGATGCATCAGCGCAGTGAAAGTTGTGCACTTTGAGGTCAGCATGCTAGCAGTAAATACAAAAGCAACCTGTTTTCAAAAGGGTTGCGTAAGTTCAGTGGCCTGGGACGAATATCTAAAAATAAAACAAAAACAACAACAAAAAAAACATATGGTATTAGTTAGCCTTGTGTAACAGACAAAATCCTAATTTTAAAGTTTCAATGGTGGCTTTGGTAGTTTTGGCCTCATTGTTCTACACTCCCCTGTCAACGAGAGATGTCCAAGTACAAACAGTGTGGTAGAACTTGAGCTGGGGCACTTTGATAGTAGGCATCTCTCTTGCCTTTATTTTTGTTTTCTTTTTTTTTTTTTTTTTACAATTAGTCCAAGTCTTACTTTTACAAACTGGTTACTGCCCTGTGATTGCCAAACAGTGCGATAGAAAATGGATGAAAGGGTTTTTCAAAATCTAATTCCAACTTGATATGAAATGTATTCTAATTTCATGATTTACTTATTGGAAAAAAAGGAATAACACAAAAAAACTCTATGAGCCCGTATCATTGTTCTCCCTTCCCAAGGGGTGTCTGAGCTTGACCTGTTATACGATCCGGTTCTAGGCTTTGAAACGCTGTGCAGTTTTTGTATGAATGTCATGAAAGTCACAGAGTGCAGAACTCAGGTTTTTCTTCGTGTGTGTGTGTGTGTGTGTTGCTTAAAGGAGCGTGACCCATTAGAAGAATAAAACAAGAGCGGGATCACAGAGGTCAAAGAGAAGAGAAACAATCCAAAGAAAGATCGACAATAGAAAAACATTTGGGGCAATGTGAAGCCTTTGGAGAAAAACAGGAAACGTGTGAAGGGAAATACATAACAAACTAAAATAACATTTAGAAAAAAAAATGCCAACCACTAACCCCCATGCATGATGACACTGTGGTAGAGGTTAGCGGCAGAAGTTCCATAATTTATGAACATTAATTAAAGTTCATTAACCGGCTAATTTCCTATTCACATCCACTTACCGGCTGGGAATTATCTTGTGACCGGATAATATTGTTTACAAGACGGTTAAAAAAGGAGAGGCCGAAAGAACTCAACACAACACGTCTGTGGGTACTCGAACCGGGTAGGAAGGATTACAGCGAAGGACGATAACCCACTTTCGCTTAGATCGTCCTTTTTAAAATATTTTTTGTCCTCCGTCGCCAAAGTGGGCATCCATCCGAGACAGACTGACGGACAATTCCGTCCTTGGCATGGAAAGCTCATCTGAGTTTTTGTGGTGTGCATTTCAACTCCAGATCAGATTGTCGGTCTTCGACTGTTGACCTAACGTTTCAATCAGAATGAGGGGCATAAATTGCGTTGGTCGATGATCACGGTTAAGAAGCCCTGATTTAAAGAGACAATGCTATTATGTGTGTGTGTGTGTGTGTGTCTGCGTGCACAAGAAAGGCTGTCATGACATCACTGTTTCCTCAAGAATTCATGTTTCCAAACAACTGGTTTTCTACTCACAAATAGATCTTTTCATTCTCCCATTTTCCCAGAGTCTCTTTATCCAGTATAAAACTACTTAATGTTGGTTGTGGACCAAATTTGGTTTCTAGACTTCGCAGCAAGGGTGAAGTCATATTGTGTTTATACTTCCTGCATTGTCATTTGAAGGACAACAGCAGTTCATTTCCCTCTGAAACAGAAGAAGAAACAAAAAGTAAGTGAAAGTGGAGTCATGACCATAATGACACATTTACTGTCATCAAAACGCCCAAGCGACATCAACTGCATTTATGTGGTGACCTCATGGCACATGCACTCAACACTTGAGGCCCGAGCAACCTTTAGTCACCCTTGCAGCAATAGGAGATGATGTGTCACATTTTGGAATTACCAATTGAGTGCTTGTCCTCATTAAGGTTCTGTGTAAGCTAGAGCCGGTCCCGGTTGGTTTTGGGCGAGAGGCGTGCTGCATGCTGAAATCGCAGACTCACTTTTAGACAATTTAGACTCTTCTATTATCGCGATTTTAATTGTGTTTTTATAATGTGGAAGGTAGCCTGAAGCAGCAGGGGGTCAAATTCAAAACCCAAGCTGAAATTTAGAACCGTGTAGCCTACGTGCTAAACTACTAACCACTCTTTGTCTGTACTGCCCTTTTCGAATCGAATCATTAAAAAAAAATAAAAATAAATCCTATGAAATCGGTGCAGTCACAGCTAATTTACAATCGCTACGCTGGATAATTGATTGTTGGACACTTCTACATAAATTGTCACGGTTCAGTTCAGCTCCGTGATGTTGAACACGAAAAACCTGGTTTGGTTTTGCAATTGCAGCTCAAAGACAATTGCGACTTACATAGTGGGACATGTGACCTGCCCATTGAAGGACAAACAGCATTTTGTTTTATTTCTTTTTGTTGACTGTTTGCATGTCGTTGTTCAATTACCACCTCAGAATTCTCCCATCCGGTTGAGCACATTTTAAAACGAGAACCTCCTCCGACGTGACGAGAATTACATCACAGCAAGAGTCTTCCCAATAATTCGATTTTACATTCAAACTGGGGTACATAAAAGGAAATATTGGACGCTTTGCAATGCATAAAGCATGGCTTGTGAAAATACGCTGCAGGGTTATTGGCAACTATTTAACAATGTGTTCTTTACCACCCCGATGTGTGAGTGGAAAAGGGAGCAGAGGTTGTAAAAATTGAGAGACGGTGAGGGAAAACAAAAGCAACAGGAGAAATAGCCACGTTCCAAATGTGTGCTCAACAAATCGCAGACTGAACGCTAAATTGCGCTCAGAGAACAAAAAGAGCACAAGGCTGCGGCCAAATAAATGAGCAACTCTCAGAGGTGACTTTTTGTAAAAGCTTTCTTTAAAAAAAAAAAAACGGAAGAAAAATGGAAAGTGACTCGTCTGCCATAAAGTTCCGATAAAACTGCTGCTGTGATGACATCTAGGCTACGTGGTCTCTCCTGTCCGGCCTTATCTAAACCATACGCATGATCTCTCAAAAGACTGATTGGTCTAGCAAAACTTTTAAGGTCAATTACGACGACAGGATTGCAATTTTAAATTAGCTGCTTATCTCGTTTTTGGAACGCTCACCCTGTTCAGCTTCACGGGTTGCTGACAGGACAGCCTATCCCAGGTGATTTTGGGCGACAGGCGCTTGCCGGACAATCACGGAGCACATAATAGGAACAAATTGTGAAACAAGGTTCTAATTGTGTGTTTTTTGAGTGATACTGTTTTCTTTTTGTGAATTTACAGTTGTGAGGCAAAACTCAAGTCCCACTTACGTGCAATGTTCTGGCACTCTGAACCTGATTCCTCGAATCAGTGGTTCAATCTGAGGTCAGCAAGAAAGCACACTTTGTTCCCTTCTGTCAAAGTCATTTGCTGCTATGTCCCCCCCCCCCCCCCCCCCCCATGTCTCTCGGATGGATTATCAATCCAAAAGAGCTTCATACTTTATAAATAAAGTTCTTTGTCTTAGCACCTCAAACCTTTACATATCACCAGGCAAGGGTACTTTTTCAACATTTGACCAGAATGTGACTCCTCAGCCATTTTATTTCCCATTGGCATGTTCTTTTTGTATTTGCCAGCTATTCGATTCATCCGAGGGAGTCACATTTCAAGATATGGGACCAATGTGAAATACATCAAACCACAAACACATTTGGAGCATTGTGTTATTTAAATGTACACAGACGAAGCTTGGTCAAGTTTCTCAGCTTGGTAGCACAGAGACGAGGAATACTAGTTCAAGTAGTCGTAGTAGAGTCGCACCCGTAATTCCTACAACAAATGCGTCAAGTGGGATGGTCACTATGAGGCCATTTTGTGGTTTGTCCGGTTGGAAAGATACAAAGGACAAGTGACCCAGAGATGGAATGATTGCAATGGAGCACACATGTGCGACATGCGCCCCATTCTGAAAGGGAGTTGTGGTATGACAGACTTTGCTATCGCTCACTTGTGTACGTAACATGACAATCGTGCCAAAGTGCCTGGCTCAGTGTGCCTACCATTTTTTGTTGCTGGATTTAAATATATATATATAAATATATATATATATATATATATATAATTTTGTTATTTTATTATGTTTTATTCTATTTTATTTTATTTTATTTTTTATTTTTATTTTATTTTTTATTTTTTATTTTTTATTTTTATTTTTATTTTTATTTTTATTTTTATTTTTATTTTTATTTTTATTTTTATTTTTATTTTTATTTTTATTATCTTGTCTCAAGCTTCTTCACCCTGTTTGTATGCAGGAAGGAGCGACTTCATTTTGTGTCAAAGGGACAAGCGTAGGATTACTCCCGTTAGCCTCACTCAGACAGCATCATGCATATACACTTTGGGTCTTTTGGGTGACGGGCAGGACGGACATGTGAGATATAAGGACGGAAGCCTGTTAAATGGACGGAGACAGACGGGGACGGAGGATGATTATTTTATGAATAAGGATGACGGAAGGGTGCCCAGGTCGCGAACAGAGGAATGACCGACAAAAAAAAAATAAGTAAAGGCACACTACATTAAAAGAAAAAAAGATTTTCAAATGTAAACAAAATGACTTGTCAAGTCCTGGAGTCATGTGGGTAACATATTAGGAAAGGTCATCGTGAAGCAAGACACACTGAAAGACAGAGCCAACATCCTCCTTTGACCTTGCGACACACAAACACAGAGACAGATGCTCTCTCAATCTCACTCTTTCATTGTATCACCTTCACACACACATGTACGTAGGCGTGATATTCCTATCACTGCTTTGACGTGGGTGATCCGCTGCGCTTGACCTTTTCATTGAAGCTGTGTTCTCAATGTCACCACTTTGATGTAAAAGTACAACGCATGTGTGCGTGTCGTCTCTCACAAATTCTTAACATACCACAAAGAATGTCACACAGAGCTTCTTACATGCCGACTTTCTTGTAAACCATATGCTAAAGCGACCTCAAAGCCACAAGTACCACACACATCCAAACATGAACCCACAGTCCGTCATCATGTGACACAGAGCAAGTATAGATGTATCGTGCGTATTGCGCACAACAGAAGTTTGTCGCCGGTCCGGTTATCAATCGACATAAACCGAGCCTGTTGTTTGCGATAAAATCTTGATCGTAAATGGGTTTTTAATCTGAATAAATATGTCCATGTAAATGTAACAATTTATTGGGAAGTCTAGTCACGTTTACACCAGTTTGTAAATGCACCAAAACCAACGCGTGCAGTCTGTTAGCGTGAACTAGCAATTTATTGCCCACTTAGCTAGGCAATTTAGATAGTCCGGTATATTGTTGAGTCAACACATACTGTAGTTGCACAACTGAGCAGGTTATTAATGTGCACCTAAAAGTCCAGCCCATTCATGCTATTTTCATTGCTACAACAACTATGGTTGACTCTACTTGGACAATTTGACAGATGATTTCCACCATCTCACAAATGTCTCGGTGAAAGGAACATTTGGTGCTTTTAATTGGAACCAAATAAGGCATCTCTCCCTGGGTAGAATATCAGCGTGATGGTTCTGTTAGCTTTGGGGCACGACGGGTTTTCTTGGGCAGGTCTGGGTTGACTCACAATGTCGGTGGTCCTGTCTCAATGTCAAGATGACTGAAGCCATTTCTGGACAAATTCCGTGTGGCTTCCTTCGGTCCCAGGTGACAACCATCCCTTGAATATGATATGATATGATATGATATGATATGATATGATATGATATGATATGATATGATATTATATTATATTATATTATATTATATTATATTATATTATATTATATTATATTATATTATATTATATTATATTATATTATATTATATTATATTATATTATATTATATTATGTATTAATTTATGGGAACACTCTAACTTAAGGGTCATTGTTGAAGTTGAGCCGAAATGTGTGACAAGGGGTCCTTTTACCTCGACGGGCCTGGACTATTTCCTCTCCCCGCTTTTATCCCCCTCCCTTGCCCACCCTCCATTTGTCGTCTTTCAAGAAGACACATCCTCCCTTTTCAATCAGCCTTTTGCTCTTTCCATCTGTCTCTTCTCTCTTTTACTGATTCCCTCTGAGGATTCTGCCAAAGGAATTAGGAGAGTCTTTCATTCACAGGTTTTGTGTGTGTGTGTGTGTGTGTGAGTTAATTACTGCTCCTTCAAGTGACTCTACAGCTGTAACCTCAAGTCTCTCCATAGTCTAGTCTCCTAAATCAAGCTAAGCATAAAACGGTGGAAACACACACGCTCACGCACCCCCACACACACCCGTTTCCATCGATGCCAATGACATTGTTACCGTGCAGTTAAATTATTTCATTACTGAGCATCTTTCTCGCTAAAAGAAATCAAACTGCTTTGACTTTACTTGTTTAGACATTCCGGTTTTTTTTGTTTTTTTTTATCCAGTCAGGGAACACAAACAATATCATTCAGCAACCGAAAATCCCACATTAATGACCAGCCATCCATTCATATGAGCCTGTAGAGAAGATGGTTGAGGCAGGCGTGTCACCGTGCTGCTCGTATCTTACAGACGAGCCAGTGGGAATACAATAGTTTCATAGATATTATTTTAAAAAAAAACTGCTGTCAAGAAGTCCCCAAGACACAAATCAGCCATTGTAGACTATGTAACTGTTTTAACATGGCTCCAGCCAATTTCATTTTGTGCAACCTTTTGACAAAATGAAATTGAGTAAATTCAACTCAAAATATGCGGATATTTTGGTGGTGTGTACGTTGCAGTTGATCAAGCCAGCATCACAGCCGACAGCTTGACTGTTAGTTTGTTCACATGCTCAGCATCCTACTTCAATGACTATACAGTAATTCCCAAAAATTCAAAGACAAGTCACAGTGCGGTTGTAGCTGAAACTGTTCGGAGAAGACTGCCTTAACGAGGATTTTGTGCGCTTGAGAACCACAGCGGTCAGCACAGCATCACGACGGGTGGTCCATCCACATCCTCCTCTCAGCTTTTAAAACAAATAGCTTTTCATCCAAGAATCTCTCCCTGTTTTGGTGCCCTCAGGAAAGACTTTGTGCTCCTGTAAGGGCGCAAATAAATGTCTTTATCTCTTCTCACATAATGAGGTGAGTGTGCGCATTCACAGGTTGTAGACAAATGCTTTGGGCCGGTGATCATATTGCTGACATTTATTTGTGCACTTGAAATCAAACAGAATATTCTCAGCTCGTGCAAGGAATGTGTAGTATGTGTGAAAGAGCAAATATTTTGTGCTGACATAGTTGCATAATTTTGAAACAATTTGAGTATATGTGGCGAGGTCCATTTGCTGATTCTGTTTGATCACTGTCTCTTTTGGCCCCAATGCAAGCAGACTGTAAAAACTGGAAAAAAATCTTTCCATTGATGCTTCCATTCAGAAATTTCCAACACCTCTGCCGGTCTACAGCTTTGCCTTTCAGGCTTCTCAGCATTCGCGGAGGACATTCATAATCACAACTTATTTTCTGAGCATTTAAGATCAGATGGACGCATCTTCTGCAAGTAGAAGATCTTGGTCGCTGCCGCTAGAAAAACAAAAGCAGAAAAAAAAAAAGTGCCAACGTTCACGATAATAAAGATAACGCGGATGCAATGTTCCTTCTCTCTCTTTTCCGCTTCTTTCCATTTCCTGTTTGTTGGACAAGTGCCTGTCTGACCAATGAGTGAAGTTCAGAGTGAGTGAGTTGTTGATTAACATGCAGAAATGG
Source organism: Idiotropiscis lumnitzeri (assembly GCF_059441095.1). NCBI lineage: Eukaryota > Metazoa > Chordata > Actinopteri > Syngnathiformes > Syngnathidae > Idiotropiscis > Idiotropiscis lumnitzeri. The sequence goes on from NC_142408.1 coordinate 8,815,448, forward strand.
TGACGTTAATGCATGAGGTGCATGGCAGTCACAAAGATTACCGGTATGTTCAGTGAAAAAGTGGAGGTCTGTTTGCGTAATGTAAGTGACTTTCTTAATTGTTAAACTAACACTTGCTGTCGTCAGGTACACTTTACACAGATCTGATCTGGACGCTGGATCTGATTGGCTGGTATTTTGTGTTTTATAAAAAAAATCAGTGAGCAGTTGTCGTGTCATAATTTTCAGATCAATCAATTACATCATGGGGGCGGGGGTTGGCGGGTGCACCCTCAGCCCCATTTTTCTTTCTGATTGATTGTTTATCAGCATTTGGGGGAGAATTATTTGGGTTTATTTGTCATTCCTTTTTCCTTAATACATTTCTGTGGGTGTTACTTTTACAAATTCTTGATCAATCTAAAGTGTTGAAAATGGCTTGCTTTCTCTGATGATGCAATGAAACGTGGCGTTTTTGGGGGTCTCCTGAAACGCTCGTCTGATGTTCCGTTCCGGGGTGAATACTTGCCTCTTCTCACTCGGGAGCCTCATGAGGACACGACCTATACAAAATGGATGGTTGGATCATGTAATGTTTTTGTAAGTTTGTCTCTCACTGACCGCATATTTAGTCTCAAGCTGTTCGGTTTGAGAAACCAAGCTTACAGTAATTGACATAATTTATTATTTATGCTTTGTAAGTATGTGAAAGCTTTACAAACTATAGTGCTTAAGAGGCTATAGATGAAGAAAAGATGTTGAGGGTAGCAATGGAAACAATGTTTGACTGACATTTGCAAAATTTGATTAAACTAAATTTGGCTGGCTGGGGGGGGGGGGAGACAGATTCAGGAAGCAAGAGATGATGACAAACGATAACAGTGCATGTAGGATAAAGAACACACAGAAGAGAAAAAAGTATAAAGAGTGTGAGGTTTACCACAAGCATGTAACTGAGTGGTGTGTTTACACTGTACTGCGCCACAAGGCTTTAAACCACAGCATGGCACGAGTGTGCATGTGTTCGGAGAAGTTGATGTGTGTCATTGACAGGCAGACTGGAAAAATGATCTGCTGATGTTTTTGTTAACGCCACTAAAAGTGTATATGCATGGAACCAGCAGGAAAAAAAAAACAAAAACAAAAAAACATCCGGATGTGTTCTATTTCTGCAACAAAGAATCTCCCGACTTGACAAAAACGTGCTGAATCTCCAGTGACAGGTCAAGGTGTATTTTTCGTATGCAAAGTAAACGAGATGACGAGATAAAGGGCGTTGCAGCAACTTATCAACATATCGCAGGGAATAAATGTCTACCAAGGAAAAAAACAGGGAGTGGATAAGTTAAGACTTAAAAGCAGGTGCAGAAATCGTAGCGGATTTGTGAGGGAACGACCAAAGTGGAGTGAGTTTTTAAAAAGTAAGGTAAGTTTGGCAGGAAAGGGTGGGGGGGGGGAAAAGAACGAGAGGATATAGAGGCAGGAAGGAAGAGGAGGGTTAGCAAAAGAGCTGAGGTGTGTGCATGATCCATGAGAAGGGGAGAAAGATGGAGGAATAAAAAGAGGAGGATGAAGCTACTAGCCCAGGAGGGAGAGAAGAAGAGACAGAGAAGGGGTGGGGGGGGGGGCGGTTCTGTGGGGGGCGGGGTTCTTCCTTCAGCTGCACTCTTTACTTGGAAGTAATTGGTTCCTGATGTGAACCTGAGCTTAGATGTGCAAAGAAAAGGCCTCTCTGTAAAAATGTTAATGTTTTTTCCATGACGGTCTCCTAGACGGTACGTTAGCATTTTAGCTTAGCTAATGCCCGAAGGTACAGAATAAAACTACAACAGACACCAATTTGTGGTTATCTTAAAAGTTACAGAAAGTAGTTAACCCAAATTGGACTGATGAAAAATGTGCAGACCTGCGATCTTTACTTACTCAATAGTCTTCGGTCTGATATTCTTTAAGAAAGTTAAATCAGTGTTTAGTCAATCAATGCTGCGAGGATAAACGCAGAAATCGTGTGGAAGTGTGGAAAATGATGGCAAAGCGTCACAGAGAACTTGCTAGGAAATTCTTTAAAGGTTAACCGCACATGAAACTGCAAAAGCTGGTGTCCTGGGAGGGACGATAATGTTTATTCTATATTAAAACTCTGTATGGTTTCACATACAACAATTGCAAGTTCTGATGCCGCACAAAAAACTTGGAAGTTGTACCCATGATTCAAGATTTTGATATTCCACCTCAGATAATGTCGTCTTGGTTAAGATGTTTTTAAGTTTGCAATTCCTTGGAATTCATAACGGGCAGTCTGAATGTTACGATCTGTTAACACCACGCATACAATATAATAACAATAACTGTCAGATTCAATCACGTTTGCATGTCTGATTAACTCTGCCTAAAGGATTTACATTTAATATACATATAAAAGAGCTATGTAAAAATAACTTTTTTTTATTGAATTGTACATGAAATGTTTTCATGTGTCCTTTTTATTTTATTTCCATTTGGCTCCTCAGTAAACAAAGTGCCAAATGCAGAAACAATGCCCATCATTTTAAAGACATCTCATTTTATGATGCGATTGAGTCAAAGTTGCGGTCATTAAAAAAAAAAAAAAATGGTGGCAGGTGATTGTACAACGGGCTGTGTTTGCCAGCATCAGTCCATTAGAAAAGGATGACTGTCTCAAAAGATACGGACAGAGAGCTTTTATGATCTGTCGCCACCTGAGATGGAGGAAGTGATCGTGGCTAATCTGTCATCTCGAGTTCATCTTTTTTTCCCTGCTCATTCAAACGGGGAGAGTGCTGCAGAGCAGGAGACGCTCAACCTGTCATCTTTTGCTTTGTAAATAGAGGCTGCTGTTTATTCAAGTCAAAAACAATAGACCCTACAGTGTATAATATACTCCCAAAATACAAGGGTGTAGTCCACTTTTTATTCAAAATCAGCTGGACTAGACTTCTGATTTTGAAAATAAATGGATTTTTTTCATGTAGGAAGTCATTTATTCATTTGACTTTTGTCTCGTTTCAGTCTGCTTGCATTGGGGCCATGTGGAGCAGGGACCAACGACATCCATCAGATTGAGTTCTGCTGAAAAAGCCTGCTGTTTGTAAGTTGGGACCCATCCAAGTGCGCAGTATTTCTTACCAGTAACAGCAGCTCAAAGCATTTGCGGACATTTCTGAGGGCGTTGTAATTTGTAGATTGTCATGTCAGGCTACTTGGCCCTTTTACACTTTCGCCCCCCTCAACATGACCCTGACAAACCCCCGTACACATGCTGTGGCTCCATTAGTGCCATAAAACGTCATTGCCTCTTACATGCTCACTAACTACTTTTCCCTACCTGTTTTAACCCCGCCTCATCCTTCTGTGAAAGGCAGACTGACCAAAGCTGCATTTCAGTCCAGGATTAAGGCAATGGAGGTCTTTTGATACACCCAAAAAATTGTTTGAATTGCCATTTTTATGCATGGTGGACTCTCAATTCTTCATTGTACATTCGAACATGACAAATATGACTGCTTAACAAAGTTAACAAAAACAAGTCCAACTAATTTTATTGTACGCTTTGGGGGAAAAAAAACTACGATTTTGGCAGAAACCACAAGTCATAGTCAGAGCGAGTAATGTTCCCACTAAAACTCTAAGTGAGGACTCACAATTGAGTCCAAACACGGAGAGTATTGTGTAATTACTTTGGCGACACCCTTGAGCTCTTCCTTCCTGCTGAGATTTTGACTGTCAGAGTTAGAGCAGTAGTTTGGTTTTCCCCTTCCCTTGTGTTTTCCTTGTTTTCGATGTGGGCGTCTCCTCTGCTTGCTCATCCATGCTACAATATATCAAGTAGAGTTCCTCTGCGCTTTGTGAAATGATGACTGCCCTTGGCACTTGATGTTTCAGTTTTGCAGTCTACTTCTCACACACACATTCCTCAAACTGTCCGGAAAAAGGATTCAGAACATTACATAATTATTTACTGGTTGAAATTGAGCATATGCTTAAACCAACTTTAGTTTCACAGTGAATCTTGTGGACTAATAGTGAGTTGCCCTTTCAACTTGCCTACTCTACTGTTGTAGTCAGACATACTGCACAGGTATTCAAAATCGATGTTTCCTGCTTTAACATGGAAGATAATCAGGAATGGAAAATTTTGCAGTTTGAGTTCGATTACCGCAAATATCCGTGGCCAAAAAAAATGGTTGAAGCAAAATGTTCCTCTTACAACATAACTATTGGTCAAATTGATAAATTATGACAATCTTGCCGAGCACTGTAGATGTTCTGCTCGTTCATCTACTTCTTGGACTTTTGTTGTCATCAGCCGTCGTCTTCTCCGTTCTACGGGTAATGCTGTATTAAGCAGAGAAATATGACGACAGTAAGATTGCAGGTTTCATCTTAGATGTGATAAACAAGGTAATAAAAAGCCAAAATGAGATTGTTTTGTTGTGTGAATGTCTGCATGACTTTTCTATTGCGGAAAGTTTTGGGCAGGCTGAGTCAGAGTGGGTCATTTATAGAGGCGCTAGACCGAAGCTTTGGTCTTAAGGTATCCTGGCGCCAAACCCCAAACTTTTTGGATACCAGAGGTGAGGGATGTAATCAATAAGAAGCAAAAAGAGCTTGTTGGATATGAGATCCTGCCCCAAGTGGAGGAGTCCAAGAATGTTGGGGTCTTGATCCCATGTTGGGATAGAATGGAGCGCAAGATTGACAGGCAGCTTGGTGCAACATCTGCAGTGATGCGGACGCTGCATTGGGCTGTCTAAATGAAGAACGAGGTGAAGCTCTTAATTTAGTGGTCAGGCTACTTTGCCTCTCCATTGGACTCATGCTGTGAGTCATAACTGAAAGAAATGAATTTCGCATTCATCTCGCATTCACCAAATGGCATATATGTTCAGTCAAAGGGATCTGCTCTAATTTAATGTGACTATAAAATGCAATAATCAGTATGATGGTCCTGAATTCAGATCATCTCTCAGCGTTTACACCTACTTCCTGTCGGGATTTCTCTTTTATTAAATAACGTCAATGTGGTTTTACCCGCTGTCTCGACTCCCATTGCCTCCTCCTCTGCTCCGAATCCAAGAGATTGTGAAAATCATACTCAGGTCTGAGGATCAGCTCCTTTGGACTTTCCTCCATGTTCTCGGCCTCGTCACCACCTCTCTGAGCCCTGAGGACCTTTTCGCGCTTGGTTTCACGTTCCAACATCTACAACAGCAAGATGGATGCATTGTGTTCAGCAATGTTGAAGAAAACTCATCTCTGAGGTTAACTATTGAAGAAGATATTCAACTTCTGGCATGTCTCACGTCGCCCAGGAGGCTTTGCTCGTTATTCTGTTGGGTGCAAAGTCCTTTGGAGATTTCCATGAGAGAGATAACACCAAGCTGAGAACCGCAAGCTACCATGCACCCAGCCTCATGCACCTGGATGCTCGACAGAGGTTCATCACGCACCTGAAAAAAAAAAAACATCTGGTTGATTAAGCAAGATTAAAATGCCATTAGAGAAGCACGAGGGAACTCCTTAACACCTTGAAACTAAGAGTGGGGTCATTCTGCTTAAATAAGACGTCCCAGATGTCCATCACACCATCCATCTTCACGGTGAAGAAGACCGAGGGTCTGACAGGACTCCAGCAGGCATCTGTTAAGTATGCCGTCTGGTGCCTGATTACAACAAAGACTTAGTATTAACCTCTACCTAAAAACACGAAAGAATGAAGCAACCAAGACAAGAGTGGGTGCAAAGCAATGACAGGACAAACCATGAGGCCAGCAAAAAAGGAAATTAGAAGTAGGCAAAATATATAACCAAATAAAATTGTACTTTGTCCACATGATAGATGACTCCTTGATGTCCTCTGACCAAATGCGGGCTCCCCAGTCACCCACGGTGAGGAAATTTTGGGGAAAGAATGGGTTCCTCTGGATGGCATAGACAGGTCCATGGTGGCCATCGTATGTGCATACAATTTTCTCAGTCGGAGTCTCAGCCGTCCTGTTACAGTACACAACAGCTCCTTGTTCCGTCCCCACTATGAATGTGTCAGGCTGTTGACACAGGAGGGCGGTTTTAGTGAGAGTTTCAATGTTTCACACATTTGTAGAGATTGTATTCATCAGACGGGGGAAAAAGCACGGTTGGAACTTGTCACTATGAGCATGGTAAACCAGCTAAAGCACATGCTCCCGACATGAATTGGCCAAATACAGAACTCCCTCAACATGTGACCCACTCTTGTAGTCTCAACATCCAATTCAGAATAGGCTGACAATTTCAGAACAACATAAACGAACCATCTTAACGTCATACTCCAGAGAAATGGCTCCTAAAGCAGTGTCTAGGTTTTCCTTCCTACTCAGGTCCAGAATCAGCCGATCTGTGGGCTCACTCAGTTGACGGACATCCCACCACAGAATCTGTTTTAGAAAACAGTGCTCACTCAGTTATAATGAATGATCCAAACAAACCACACGGATATATATCAACCTGTCCATCGGTGGAGGCAGAGAAGGCTTCAGTCTCAGTAGAGGATTGCAACCAGATGATCTTGTAAACAGGGTCCATGTGACTTTGCTCCAAAGGGGAAACCGCCGCAGGGTGCTGGGCAGAACGGGTGTCCCATAACACTGAAAGAAAGGACACCTCAATGGGGATAAGAGAATCAGTGTATTTATTTATTGTTATTATTTATTTGTATTTTCTTCTCAAGAACTAACCAATCTGTCCATTGCGGCACCCACTGACAAGACTGTGCAAGTCCTGCGGATTGTAAGCCAGACAGATGAGTTCAGATGCCGGTTTGAGAATAGTCTGAGGTTGGTTGGGGCTCTCTGCAACACATAGACAGGACTGAGCGACTGTGTGATTTGCAATCCATCTGTTTATTTCACCCACCAATGTCCCAGATGTACGAGTCTTTGCTCAAGTCTGCTGTTTCATTCTGCAACTCTAGGCCGGCATAAGCAGCCGCCAGCTTTGAGCCTCCACTGGGTTCCCAAGAAAGACAGATGATGTTTCGTTTTATCTGGTTCGGGTCTCTGAAGAGATATTTGGTTACCAACATTATTTAGTGGAAGTAGCTGTACAGTAGAGTATTGGGTGAAAAATTGGTCCTAGATCATTTACAAAGACCAACAGCACCTGTATTTATTGACAATCTTCACAGATGGGGCTTCCTGAATCTCATCCAGCAATTCCTCATCCTTAAAATATTCTTGGTAGATGTCCACTGCGTTGTTCTGTCCAACACATTGTCCTATAAGCTGAATCACAGAACAATAAGAGATTTGGGGATGAAACTGGGAGCAATTAACAGGTATCCTTTGAAGAAAAAGTGCACATGGACTCATTTCTGAACTTACCACACCTAGCACCTGGATGCTATTCATGTAGATTTCATCTTTTTCCACCTTCTTTCTAAAACGAATAGTTTGTTCCATCTCTAGTGAGTTGATATCTTTGGGCCAACCCCCTTCCACATGATTTATCCCCTGGCTGTCGTACTCAAACCTTTCTGTGTTAACCTGGATGGAAACATCAGAAGAAGTGTGCTGACATCTCACCAGCAATCATTTGGCTAATTGTTTTGGTCTTGATCTTAGCTGTTTTATTTCCATGCATTAACCCAAATAGATTAAACACATCTCCACTTTTCCATTTATTCTGTTTAGACCTGGTCTCACTACAAAGACTCTGAACACTTTGATCAGAATTATATAGACTGAAACTCTCCTTTGTTTTCCATTTGAAATCAATCCCTTGTGATGATCTGATGTTACGTTTCGGTCACCTCATGCTCTGACATTTCCCAGCAGCCTTGCACTCCCAGGTCTCTTGTCTCCTTCAGAACAAACTGCAATGCCTGTTTTGGGTTGGGAGGAACATCGACCAGCATCTCCACGTGACGGTCCGAAAAGAGACACTGGCGGCCAAAGTCACTGCGGAGCTTCACATATTCATGAACGATCTCCATCCCACTGAGAGATGCCTTCAAATAAGGTCAGAACGGTTGGATTGATTGCACTGAATGCAGAAATGTGAGTGGGAAAGCGCAAGCAGGCCAAAGGTTGTTGGCTTCTTCCGTTGTTGCTCCAGCAACAAGATTTAAGTGAGAAGAAAGGATATCCTTAAAGGGCAAAATCACACCAAACGTGACTCAGCTTTGATCTAAAGGGTGAAAAAAATAATTAAAGCTTTGTCGTCACAGAGATTAATACATCGTATCAAAGACGGGAACTGTGACATGTTGTGATGTCGATTTTCTTTCAAAACGACCAGTGACGTATATTCAAATAGTTTTGTTTCAGTTGCCACACAAAGGATCCCAGACATAAATTATAATACATGAACACACACTCAGATAAAAGTCATCTTTATCCAGATGAAGAATGTCCAACAGGAGGATTTCAGATGTTTTGTCATTGGAACAATTTCAACCTCTGGCAGTTGATGAACAATGGAAGGGCCTTTGAAAGACTGTGAGGCTGCATGACTTTAAAACTAAATAATGTAAGCAGCATGTCGATTTGCTTGGAGACAAATGAGAACGGCACATTGTTCTGTGTTTTGTGGCTTTAACACTTTGTTATATGCGAGAAGGAGCAGGTTAAACACCTTAGTAAGTGCTCACAGATGGTGCTGAGTTGGCAGATGTAAACTATGTCCTATGGCAAATACTTTCTCATGGAATAAGAAATTGAATACGAGACCATGTCTTAGGATCAATGGGATGCATACAAGCAGAGCCAACATAGTCAGACAGGAGGAAATATTTTGAAGATAATATATCGAAGGTTAATAGGTAAAGAATATGGTCTCTCTTTCGAGTCTCTTATTCCCTCTCTCTCCTTCACTCCAGACCTCACTCCCTTCCTGTTTCTCTCGCTTAACAAGTTACTGAAAAAAAAATGTGTTTCCAATTAAGCACATGGGGGGAAAAAGAACAACTTGCAAATGCTGGGCACTTTTAGGAAATTCCTCCCCCACACCTCCCTAAAAAGAGCTTATTCAAGTGTACTGTTAGTGTACTATGAAACATTCATTGAAACGATGCTTATATTATTTTGATATTTGACTTGAAGAATACCGCAATTGGCTGGCAACCAGTCCACAGTGGGGATGGGCTCCGGCACGCACGTGACCCTCGTGAGGAGAAGCAGCTCAGATAATGGATGAATGGGCTTGAAGAATATTTAGTTGCATTGTTTTTACTATTGACAATATTTAAATTACACCGAATGGATATTTTTAAACATGCACAGAATGGGGTTATATCTAACGTTTAATCTCCTCTGAGGCTTCACATAGTCCTCGGTACGTCCACAAGTGTCTGGCCCGCCAACCTGAGGCACCGGGGAGGTACGTAGCGATGGAGGAACTCAGATAAGTAAGGTGGGGTGAGACCATTTAGAGATTTATAGACAAGTAAAATCATTTTTATATGAACTTTAAAATGTATCCAGAGCCAGTGAAGGAAGGCCAGAATTTGGAGTTATGTGCTCCCTCCTACAAGCTCCAGTTAGCAGCATTGAGTCCAAAATAAAAAAAAAGTTTACATTACAGTAATCCAGCCGAGATGTAATGAAGGCACAGCTGTCTAAGAAAGACAAAAAGATGGATTTAACAACAGAGGCAATTTACTGGCCCATTTAAGAAGCTCTGTCCAATTTAAAACGCAAATTTGAGACTGTTGGCTTTCGATAAGGTGCCAGAGGACCTAAATCAACAGGATGAGACATTATAATTACGTCCATTTAAGAAATTTTGTGTCACCCGTGCCTTTATTGATTCGATTGAGTCAAACTAAATTGTGTTATAATATAAGGACATTAACTCGACAATCAGTGATTTTTTTGTTTACTTCCTAAAATTTAGCAGTCCTTTTTTGTGCGTCTTTATGCATCCAAGTCCCACTTTATGTATTTATTGAATTAGTTCTGTTCAGGATTAAATACTAAGCACGTTTGCACATATTTCGGAATGATCAAATTTCCAAACAGTTTCAGAACAAATCTCTCAAATTTTATGTTTGTTTGCACATCTGCAGCAAACTCGAGCGCGTCCGTTTATTTAGCCGTCATTTTCCACAGTGAGGCCGCGCGCATGTGTCAGTGACGTCACACGCAGACAGTTCCCTTCCTGCAGCGCACGCGCACGCATCAAGGAGCGAGGACGAGAGAGAGAGAGAGACAGAGAGAGAGAGAGAGAGAGAGAGAGAGAGAGACGCTGGGAGAGCGGCGCGCCAGGCACCAGGAGGAGAGCATCTAGCGACTTCATGTGGGAAGAACAACTGCAAGTTTCCGCAGGAAAAACAAGTGTTGCGCGTTTATTTGGACATACAATGCGACTGCCTGTCTACATGTTGGATATTGACACCTCGCCGCTTTGACAGGAGTGCAGCCCGAGTTCGTATACTCCGTGGGAGGAATTTCAGGTTTTCCCAAATCAAACTTTTTGGGTCTGGACATCTCGGAGCCTCTCGGGAAGCACACTCAACCATCTTTCTACTGCTCTCACTGGGAACAAACATTGTAAGTATAACATACGTCTTACTGGGCTAATTGTTAATGCTCTAAATTAATAAAGCAGAAAAACTAGTTTATTTGGTTCTGACCTTCCGTGGCTCTGTTTATGCATGTGGGCATTTTTACATAAGCATACCTGCCACGTAGACGTGCTTGGCAAGCATTTGTTTTCTGATAAAGGCTTGTTTGACAATGACATAAGCAGATGCCTCAATGTGACATTGCTCCGTAATTTGGATTGATTCCGCACGTTTGTGCGCAGTTAAGAGGAAGGGGAACAGCAGTGAGGGGTTTATTGCGCCACGGAGGCTGGGATCTTGAGCGTGGAACCAGATAACTGTTCTTAATCACCTAAACAGGCATGTAAGTCTGGATTCAAGACTGTGTTATAAATTTAACACCCCCCCCCCGCCCCCCACCCCTTGTCCCCGCCTAAAACAATAAAAAATCTCTTACATTTTAATCGTCATAACCACTTGAGTCAGCACACTTTTCAAGACAAGATCAGGATGTGTTAGTGTAGCTTTTCTGTCCGGACTCCCCATCATCTGGAAGATGGATCTCAGCATCAAGCTGTGGCCAGGCGGCATACCTTTGCATAGTCAAGTCAAATGAGGCAAATTGGCGCAACAATGTTCAATGTTAGCCTGGAGAAGAATTGTTTTGAAGAACTGAAGACGGTCAATGTGATTTAAGATTGAATTCAGTCAGGATTGTGTTTCATTGCAGATAAAAATGGAGTATTTATTTTAAAAGTATTTATAATGTATTCTCTAGTGCTTGAGTAGAAGTTTTAATCGGATTTTAACATAATTAACTGTCATCTTGAAAAGTTTGACTACATTGTATTTCACCTCAAAACGAAATTATGTCGTCATTCACGTGAATTATGCAGGACAAAATGTGTTGAGGGAGATTAGTATTTACATGGCATTCTGCCCCAGAGATGAGTCTCTTCACATTAACACAAAAGAGACTTGTGTGATGTGTGTGTTCTGTGTTCTGTTTTTTTTTAAATTGAAATGAATATGGATAAAGCAATATTATCCATATTATACCGAGCAACCATGAGAATTCTGTATGAATTTATGTTTTAATTATAGTTGATATCTTTTATTATAGTTTTGAATGGGCGTGTGTGTCTGGGCACTGTTTACTTACCACCTATGACCACAACCCTCAGGGGGTCTTTGATACTATGGCAGAGTGTGAAAAGCATTTACACTTTGGCTCGGGGTGAGGGTCAGTGCTTTTTCAAGATGTTTTAATTATGGAGATTACCGTCACCTTCCCAACCTTCCTTTCACTTGGAATGTCAACATTGATTTGTTGGCTGCGGACTATTTCTCCTCTTATAAATTGTCGAGGATTCAATGAAAAGACTCCGCCCTACAATTACCAAAAGCTCACAGTCATACTTTGTAGCTTGTCCAACTTTAACTGTGGCAAACCTGACTCAAGATAATCCATCCTATGTGGATGCATCCCCATGGATATGACAGTCCCGCGGTCAAAATATGACAGAGGGTTTGTTCCCAGGAGCTTACCGGTTGCCTTGGTAACCAGAGAAGCTGCACTGACATAATTTCGACTTGAAAGAGTTCCTGTTCAAAGAAAAGCAAAAGTGACGGGAGCATTTCATCTCTGACTTCCGACACTCTCGGTCAAACAAACGGTTCCTTGCAAAGACGTATTGTCTCTTCTTGAGGTGACTGTTTCATGTTTCCTGACGTGAGCTCTTACATCCGTCAAAAAAAAAAATGCGAGTCCTTGAAACATCTGTGTTGTTATTATTCCAAGCCTCCTCCTCCTTGACGAAAGACTAGCATTCCAACCATTCTTCATCTCAAAGTGCATATTGCTTTCACCTTCATGCAGGTAGTACACAACTTGTATTTTTAAAAGAGTTATTTGAGTTGGGAAAACTTAAAAAAAAGGTAAATGTAGACACCCATTGTGTAAACTCTTATTTCTTTGTTGTGAAATGTAGGAAAGTTTAAAACAAATTAGTTAAATTGGTCTACTTAAAATCATCTCAGCGTTTGCTGCTGTGAACATTTTTTAGTTCAGCACACATTTTACATTTTCATTACCAAAATTGTTTTTGTATCACATATTTTTTTATAGCATATTCAGACCCACCCGCATTTAATTCTCGATATGTAGCGATCCCTTTAAAAGAATACAGCACTTGGGATGGAGGACGAGCAGTTTTTGAAAAAGGACAGAAGTGGGTTTTTGTCTGTCTCTTTAATTATCCCTAACCGAGTCAAGTACCACCTGTATGGAATTAAAATATTTGCACTCGGAGCGGAATGAAATCTTGTAACGTTGTTGCGTGTACTTTAACTAAGGGTTCGAATGAGAGAGCGAGAACAAAAACATGGAAGTGATAAACGTGGTTGTGTGAAGAAGCAATTGAGAGCCAAAATTAGCATCTTAAATTGCGTTTAATTTGAGCAAAGGGATGACGTGCAATAAATACAGCCATCTCTACAGAGCCACCCTGGTCATTTTTCCCCAGAAATTGAAATCCTAAAACGAGATCACATTTAGCATTCTTGATCAAGATTTATCATGCCTAGCTTTTGGCAATTGTCGCCCTCATCTTAATATCTTAACCATAGCGTGAAGCCATAACGGCTGTGTGACCGGGCATTTCAAAACACCAATGTCCTGTTTCTGTGATTTTTGGATGAAAAAAAAGAAAAGCCAAATAAATCCTGTGCCTCTGATTTGCCAATTTACTGCGAAACCAGTTAGTTGTGTAGCGGAACATTCAAAGTACTTTTTTTCATCAGGTGTATATATCAAGTTGGTTAAAAAAATGGTGTGTAATGTAATATGCGTGTAGTGTGTCACATGATTCTCCCTTACTTGCCCTAGTCTGAGACAAATTTTATGAACTTATTACTGGTAACGACACAATAAATTTGTCCAAGGCCAATTTGGTGCTTTTCTTCTTTCAACCACTCACCAAGTCACAAATCATCTTCATTTTGCTCAGACAAATTTGGAAAAGATTCAACAGGACAAAGAATAGGCAGTTCTCATTCATGATTGAAACCAGGGGTCCTCAATCCTGTTCCTCGAGGGCCGCTTCCCTTCCTGTTTTCCATCTCTCGCTCTCTCTCAAATGATCAGATCATCAGCAAGGACTGCAGAAGCTAGATAATGATTCTGATCATCTGATTCAGGTGCGTTGCAGCAAGAGAGAGATGGGATGCAGGCAGGACACCGGCTGGCCCTTGAGGAACAGGATTGAAGACCCCTCATTAAAACAGTCACATTAATCAGAAAGTGCTGCTTCTCGGATTTGAAATCAAATGATCGAATATCTTTGCGAAGATTAGACATCTTGCAAGAAGTCGAAGCCGTTCTTGAGTGTGGTTTTCCTAGAAAAATGAGCAAAGATTTACTGTTTAGCACATAACGATTGGTAAGAAAGCACTTCAGTGGCTTCACGCATCGAGAGACATGTGCTGTAAAGCCCTGAAAAAAAAGCCTTTTTGAAAATCTACTACTTGTGTATTCTGAAGTGATGTGATGATCCCGCTTTTCCCTTTTCTCGAAGGACTTTGTGATGTGCTTGTTTGCACTTGCTCTGCACTCCAACATGAAAAACTCATGTTGACTGACAGACCGGTTGAGGTGAGCTAATTGGACCAGCTAGCCAGGAACATTCCATTGCCAGACAAGAAGACCCTTGATTGTCTTCTCTTTTTTTCATTTTGCAAAGTTAGTCTGAAAGGTGTAAACTCACGATTATTTTATGTAAATGTAGGGAGATGTCGACATTTCCTGAAAGCAATCTCGATTCATAGCAGATCCCTGGCTGAAACATTTGACTCTGACTCCCAAGTTTTGGTTATGTAATCTTTGGAATCCACCAGTTGTTCCTTCAAAGACGAGATGACACACTGACATTAAACTGCCGTTAAAGTTTACACATAGAGTGGGGTTTATTTTAACCCAGGGGGTGTTAAAATCTCTGGAGATGCTGACTTGTCACAATGTGGCCATTCAGAATGGATCACAATGCAGATGGCTTCTGCCGTTTCTCACTCTAACTGGCAATTAGGGTGTGACTCTGCGTCGGGGGAGTACACTCGCTATCATATCTTGTCTTGTCTTGCTAAGAGCAGGTTTTCATCTGGGCTCTGTGCAGCGTCTCGCTTTCACTCTTTATGTTTTGCAGTTGTAAATCTCTATGTTTGTGTGGAGTGTTTTGGGGAAATTGTTTCAGTGGCATTTTAATGGGATTTGAGCATCTTCTTCCGAATGTTCTGAAGTCCGTTTTTGATGGCAGTGTTGTACCTAATTGCTGGGCACTTGACCCTTTTTTGCAGGTCAGTCCCCCGCCCTCCGGCCGTTATCTCAGTACCCATCCGGCCTCATTCATAGAAATTGTTGGCTCCTGACCACGTTCAAACCCTTTTTTGAATTTTGTCACCGTCCGCACCCCGCCCCAAAAATGGCCGTCAGGCCGGAGGGTCGGACCGTTCCGTCCCGGGACGGACTGCCTGGTTCTGCTAATTGATATGTTGTAGCTTTTTAATTATGTGTGGTGAAAATAAATCAACAAATATATTCGCTATCCACTGTTCCCAAACTGCTTTGAAATGACTACAAAGTACATTTTGTCATAATAATGTACAGGTTCCCACAAAAATAGTTCAGTTGGAACAATTCATAATAATGCTGAAACTTGCGTCAAATTCCCATGAGGCTGTGTAATTATTACTTTGCACGCCAGCTCTGTGCTGTTTTATCATGGGACATTTTACAAACAATGCAAAAGCAGCACTTTTCCTTCAGCGTGATACTTTTATGGGCTTGAATCCATCACATTGTGCTGTCCTGGGACAACAATGGCAGGCTTGTTGATTGTCTTTCTTTGCATGCTGCGTCATGCGATGGCGAGTGGCCCTCTGCATAGTATTTTCGAGTGAACTGAATCATTAGAATCAGTTCATCAGAAAGAATCGTTCAAACGATTCATTTACCGAATCGTTTGTAAAAACACCCCCTGTCGAGTAAATAAAAAAAAAAAAACTTGTGCCCACTTTGATGTTGCAGTATTTTTTTATTATTGTTATTATTTCTATCAAAAACATTGCCGCTGTAAAATACCAATGACGTCATTGTCGATGAATTGTCGGCGAGCGGGGAAAAGCAGCACGTTGACTCACTGAATCATTTGTGAACGGGAAGTTACCACACTGATTCTTTTGTGAATGCCAATAGCGTGGCAGTATGTTCGGTAAAATTCCTCCTCCATCTGACCCTGGCTGATGATTGGTCGTTCGCAATGATTGATGACATGCGCCTGGCTTAGCTCAAATGAAATGAGAGAAGAACGAATCACTTGAGGAAGTGATCCAATCACTCACGTTCGCCGGAAAGATTTGTTCTTTCTGAATGAATCGTTCAAGAGCGACACAACACTGCACTGCAAAATGACAAAATTCAAGGAGAAGAGTTTCATTTTGTTGACAGATATTGAACGGAGTCAGTCAATACAAGAAGAGATCAGACAGAATGCTGTTGACCGCTTTTTAATGGGTGGCCCTTCTGAGGGTTTAAAACTGTGAGTTCTGAATTAAAAAATTGTCACCACAAGTGACACTGAGCTTGGACGTGAAATGCGGTCCACGCAATATTTGTTGAACACAACAGCAAAAGCTTATTGTGGCCTGGATGTCTTCAACAAAAGCTTGACTATGTAATTTCACAGGTTTCTCTTTCGTTCCAGAGCAGCTTTGCTTGTAAACGTACCGTCCTCTATCAAGTTGATCACCGAAGCAAAAAAAGTAGAAATGCAAAATAAAAGGGTTCGTCATTGGCTTCTCCAAAAACTTCATTGGTCAGATCGCAGCTGTCACTCTGCTTTTCCAAGCTCCTTGAAAAAAAAAATGTGGAGCTAAATTAAAGGGTTGTTTTTTATTGAGAAATTAGACAACACTTTTAGCGGCTCTGGACACACCAAAAGCAAATGTTCATTCTTTTGTCTCTGCTTTCATCAGAATTCCTCAAATATCTTGTTATTCCTTTTGACATTTGAGATGAGACACGAGTGTCGTTGATGGACTAAAGATAAAGATAAAGATAAAGATAACACAGCAGCAAAGATATATAATGAATGAATAATCCATTCTTGTAATACGCTGAGGACGGTTTTCCAGCTTCAATTCAAAAGAAACGCTCTTGACCACATTTAGCTACTGTTCACACATACTATTTAAAGCCGGAGCCACAAGTAGTTGTAATAGCTGGTAGACGTGTTTCGGGGTATCGTACCATGACGAGCTGTGAATCCCGTCGCGGTTGCAGGCACTCATGACTCACCTCCGACTTTCAATCCATCCCTTGTGCTGGGCTCTGCCGCTAATCAGCCGAGCCTATGTGTGAGTGTGAGGGTGTACGCGTGTGGTTTACGTGCACTGGGATCAAGAGAATGAAAAGCCTGTATGTACGTACTGTATGTGTGTGTCGGTGTTTGTGTGCATTCTGGGTTGTTAGACGTCGCCGTTTCTTGGCTTTCTGGAGTGGGGGAATGTGAACAATGCGCACATTGTGTGACAGGCCGAGTGGACCGGGGGTGAGGATTTGGAGTAGCAGAGTGGAAGAAGGAGGAAACACAAGGAGAAAGTTAAATAGGAAGGAGAAGATTGACACATGCAGCATGTCAAGCTGGAGTTAATGGTATAAAGAGGTGTTAGATGAATTATGAGCAGGATGGAGAACAGTTGGGAACTCGATGGCTTTGACTGTTCGCAAGACGACGACCGAGTGAAAGTGAAGCTTGATTCAGACCACTCCACTCCCATGGATCAGGAAAAAATGTCTGAGCTGTGACATCCTTGCCTGGCCATGTCATTGACAATTGCTTGTGTTTCGGGGGTCTTAACCTAAATTTGTTTGAAAACCACTCATCAATTTAGACATGAGATTAGAATTAGTCTGAATCATTTCTAATCTGCATTTCGAAAAAAAAAAAAATGTAGCATTGAAACCACCCCCGTGGTAACAACGTAAACAATAAGTGAGGAGTGAGGCAAGCCCTTGCAAAGGGATCACAAGGTTAGACAAACCAGAGCAAATGAAGGCAAAAGGCTGAGAATACACAAAGTCAATAAAAAGATTGAAGACATATGGCTCCAATTCTCAGTTACACTTGTCATACATCCAGAATGTTATCCACTCAGTGGCAATGGAATTTGCAGATTAGACTCGCAGTCAAAGGTTCATCTGTGACTGCAAGAAAAACTGGCGGTAGACCTGCCACATTACAAGACTTGATCCAGGTGTGCCATGTGCAGCCCCCTCCTGGACATTTCGCTCACTCCGGATAGTCATGAACCCTGCGAAAATATTTGAAATGCAAACTTGCGGAATCAGGGCCCAGTCTAAAAATAATGTGCCTCCGCTCCTCTTCGCTCCCTTTTGAATTTTAATAAAAGCTGACAAAGTTAGTCCAGCTCGTACTCATGATGCTTATCCTCAGCATTGTTGAAATGAGCCTCATAAACTCTGGATTTTTATGGAAACCCCTTTTTTTTCCCCAAGCGGAGCTAAGACTTCTGAAAGGTCTGGAAGTTAGCTCTGATATAGTAAGAACATTCGTATAAAACATGGAACACACAGAGCTGGTTCAGTTGCAGATTTTGATGACTCAAGTCTACAAGGAAAACTTTGGAACGAAACCAAGGGCTTGACTCACAATCCATGTTGTAGTTCACCCAAAAGGTGTTTGATGGGTCACAGTTTCTTCCACAAGAATGCTGGCGTCAGACTTTTGCAAGCATGTACTGATTCAAAATGTCTTGGCGGAATGAATTATCGACGTCAGGAATGGGCCTTTTAAATGATGGAAGGGGCCAAAATTTCACATCAGTGCTGCCTGGGTGGGGCCACATATAGAAATGGGGATAAATAAATGTAAGCGATCACTGACATATCGGACCACATACTTCCTAACCAGATGTATGACGAACATTTAGGATATGGGCAAAGTATGCTATCTCAATATATTCGATCTTTCACAATACATTTCTCAATTCACGTATAAAAGATTCTCTATTCAACAGGATTTGAAGAAAACAAATGCACCAAAGGGGTCTTGCATCAAAATGGCCATTCAAGGATGGCACAAAACGACTGAACAGCAAACCAAAATTTAGTGCAAGAATACATTTGGGGTATTTTTTTATTTGTTTATTTTGTCTTTTTTTACACACACAAAAAAAAATCAACTCACACCAAAATATTCATATTAATGACGTGCTATGTTTAAATATGTCGCGTTCCTAAACCGCTTCCAATTCCTTGTTTTATGGTTATTATCACTTTATCTCTTTGTCTCTGGTACCCTGCTGTGGAGAAAAAAAAAAACAACAAAAAAAAACAAACTTCGTGCACCATGGCCTTTTGAACTCTGGGGTTCTGTGGGAAGCAATAAAATGTTCCTCCCCAAATTTTTTTGTTCAATTTGGAATTGCACAAAAGGCCATGTTTGACTTCCAAGATTCCACTGTTAAGGACTTGTGCATGCTTAAAAAATGACCTCATGCAATTTGTGGGTGGTCCTTTCATTTTCGCCTGTCCGGCTCACCCACCCCCTCACACACACTCACACACACACACACACGCACACACTTTATTCTCTCTCCCCACACAGCCAGACGTTATCACACATCACTAACAAGCATGCAACGAGTGTGTCGACACACACTTGGGCACAGTGAGCATTTTGTTCTCTGTCTTTAACACCTCGGGTTCAGTGTATGCACACACTCACTCACGCTTTTCTTCATGTTCTTCTCGGGTTCTCGCACGCTAAACATTCAGTCCAACTCAAAGTGATTGATCCATCTAAAACAAACCACCCTCCAATTGTTGCGTCCAAACACACACCCATGCACACACAATACCAGTATATCTCAGCACAGGCGCCAAGTATGAATGAAAATGGAAAGTGCACTCAGATGTCACTGCAACTTCCTTTTCCACTTGAATACTGACAACTGGCCTCAGGCATCTTAAAGCTAACTGCTCCCTCCAGATACTTAATGGCCGTAACCCACAGATGACAAGTGGACGAGATGGGCTTTCATCTGCCGTGGTAGTAGTCGTAGACTCCGCCTCCTTATGGATCTATCACGCATTAGGTCTGCTGCTGTCACTCAGCGTCAACTTTCAGCGCTTTTAATGGCCAAGGCGCGACTCCCTTTGGAGACACAACAAGTGCAATTTACAGGAAGGTTGCATATTCCCCCCTCCCTCCCCTCCGAGTTAAGTATCTGACATATCGATCAATTTGCTTTGTTTTGTGAAGCGTAATTGCACAATTAAGTATAAGACTCACAGTTTGGATTCAATGTGTATGGCAGGTTTTTATTTAACAATATCTTCATTATGGCAGTTGTCCATCTGGCGTCAAACTGCATATCCAACATGTTTGTAATATTTCAATCCGCCTGTGACGTTCACAATAAAACAAGGGGCATTGTTGTCTTTGTAAAGACTGATTGTTGGCTGCAGCACTTTTATTGATGTCAGTAAAAGTACTTAACAGGTGTCCCTATTGTTGCGGCCACTCATTTGGCCGTTAATGTCCAGGAACCACTCCGTTCTACTGATGAGGATGTCTATGCTTCCTGCGCTTTGAAATTCCAACATCCAACATGAAATCTGTACTCGCGTGTGATTGCTGCTTATTTAACAATGTGTGTATTATTGTGCTTGTAGCATTTGTTAAGTCAATGAATGAACTGGGATTTCACGTCCATCCCAAACAAATACGGCCGATAGACCATCCTTTTGGCCCAACTGGGAAACTGGACTCATAAACAAACATGAATAAAGATTATTTAATTGATTAGAACGCCTTTACTATCATTGGTGGACCGCCATGCCTAACACGCACCGTTTTGGCTGCGGGACACAAGATTGTGGTATGCTGCCAACATTCCCAGCCAGTATATTGGTCAGTACCGTATTGTCTTTGGCTTGGATTTTTACTCATAATTGAGCTACATTTGAACTTTATAGTGTAATGTGGGCAAGAGAAAATCCATTCAGGAATTGTGTTATGGCCTGAAGATAAACGTCGAACTGTTTGACGTAACATATCAGGACCTTGAGGATTTTGGTTACTTTTGCTGTGAATATGCAACAAACAAGTGGTGTATGAGTTCCATGCCTTTCAACAAGGCCTCATTATTGTGCCTTTTAATGAGGAAAGTATTTACAAAATTGAGTCCAAGTGGGGGAAGAGAGGCGGGCGGCGGGTGGGGGCTGTCCTTTTTGTTTACAGATGAGTGGAGTTTAAGAGAGAGAGGATTCCCCTCCAAAAACAACACCAAAATGTTTTCTTTACAGTCTTGAAGTTTGTTGAGTTAACATTTCAGCACTGTAAGCCTTATTTCGAAACAAATTCTGGTTCTGGGATAAGCTATTCAGGGCTTCATTTTGGTAGACAACGCATTTGTGGCTTGGCGCAAAGGTCGGCAGATCCTGATCTTTCAGATCAGCGCATGGTTCGCTGCACGTGTTGGCCGATTTGGCAGAGCGGTTTCAGCCAAGCTGGACGGGCCGGTGCTGTAGGGAGGAGTGTTCGAGGCAGCTGGTCTTCACGAGATGCATTTCATTCGTAAATATGTGAACTGCGGTCATCAAACATTTTGATTCTACATGAATGTAGCCCGATTTTGTGCTGGCGTCTGGGACGCTTCACGAACACCACCACCACAAAAATCTGGACACACAGAACCATTTTATGTTATAGTCTGCCAGTACGACTGTCGTGAAAGACAAAAAAGTTGTGTAGTCTGAGAAGGCCATAACACGCCACATTTGAAAGGAATAACGCTGCTTTGGTTGGCCATGTTTGAAGTCAGCCGTGATCAGTCCGACAACAGTGCAACCCTCCCTCTCGCAGATCCGCCAGTCTGCGCGCATCTGCAAAATGAGCAACATCATGTCGAACCAGCTTCCAATACGCCACGCCGGATTCACACTGGTCCCGAAATAGAACCGTATGGCTTTGTCTTATTACACACACACCCACAAACACACACACAAAATACACAAATCTTCCGGCGTTGTTTGTTTGTGTTTGTGGGTTGTGCGTGAGTTCACTCAAAGTGTCCTGTTACTGTTGCTTAGCTTTCTCAGTTTCTGAGTTGTTTTTCCCCCAAAACCGGAACACCCATTAAACTGGACCAGATGGGGAGGCAAAGTCTCATCACCCTCGACAGACACACACATACAGCTGGTAAAAGCCGTTCTTGAACCTTTACAGTCCATATCCGTACTGAATACTAAGCTCCACTTTACGCGTTAAATCCATAACTGTTTTCTTTATGTGAAGTGCACTCACAAATACGGTAAGATTCTGTCATGCAGTCTAAATCCGGAATGATTGTTTTATTGTGCTTACAATTTCTGTCACAGCTTTGTGAAGCAAATTAAATGCTGTTTACTGGACTCTCATCTCATTTTGAAGGAGAAAAAGCATAACTTCAGTCTGAACAATGAGCAGCGGTTCTCACCAAGTGTCATGTGGATGTTCAGTTGTTAAAAGACGTCAAAGTAAAATGTGACCGCTGAGTTTTATGTTTCATTGAACAGTTGACGTTTTCATGTACGGCAAATACATTTTCCATTTACGTAAAACATAACTCCCACTAAAATGTCACGTTTTAGTTGTTTTTTCTTTGAACATATTTAACAGTACCTGGATTTATACTGTTCCTTTTTTATTATGTGGAGGAGTTAAATCAAATATTTGGATTATAACGCAAGATTCTGAAAGCACATTAACTCTCCTTGTTTCAGAAATGTGAGTACTGCGTGGCCCCTTGACGTTCTCCCCTAGCATCTCCGTCTATACCTCCATCTGATCTTGTTCCATTACTCCATCCCTGAACAATTTCAAACTGATCCAACTTAGAAAAATGCCGGGGTTTAAATATGCACATGAATTTTCTGGTGATGACATTATTGCAAAAGTCCAAATGTGAAACTACACAAGGAATATTTGCAGTGAGCTTATTTTATTTATTTTCTAGGAATTCCCATACAGTTTGTTTTTGCTGTTGTCATTTCTGCCATAGTCCCCATAAATCTGACATATATTTATATATATATATATATTATATATATATATATATATATATATATATATATATATATATATATATATATACCAAAAGTATAGACTCAAGTTCTGGTTTCAGAGATCTGCATTATGGAAGTCCACTGCTCTTCAGGCATGCACAGAACTAATTATAAGTGACTCATAAGGCATCCTCTTCATTTCAGAAGCATCATGGATGAGGAGCAGTGCTACTACAATGAGACCATTGCCTTCTTCTACAACCGCAGTGGCAAGTATCTGGCCACTGACTGGAACACGGTCAGTCGCTTGGTGATGGGCCTGGGCATCACAGTCTGCATCTTCATCATGCTCGCCAACCTCCTGGTGATGATCGCCATCTATGTCAACCGGAGATTCCACTTCCCCATCTACTATCTGATGGCTAACTTGGCGGCTGCAGACTTTTTTGCTGGACTGGCCTACTTCTACTTGATGTTCAACACGGGACCAAACACGAGGCGTCTGACTGTTTCAACATGGCTTCTCCGGCAAGGCTTGATTGACACCAGCCTGACAGCCTCGGTGGCAAACCTTCTCGCCATCGCCATCGAACGCCACATCACAGTATTCCGCATGCAGCTGCACACACGCATGAGCAACCGCCGTGTGGTGGTTGTCATCGTCATAATCTGGACCATGTCCATCGTCATGGGAGCTATTCCAAGTGTGGGCTGGAATTGTATCTGTAGCATCAAGTCATGCTCCAACATGGCACCGCTTTATAGCAACTCGTACTTGGTCTTTTGGGCCGTCTTTAACCTGGTGACATTTGTTGTCATGGTGACGCTGTACGCCCACATCTTTGTCTATGTGCGCCAAAGGACAATGAGGATGTCACGCCACAGCTCCGGGCCACGACGTAACAAAGACACAATGATGTCGCTGCTGAAAACCGTGGTGATTGTGTTGGGTAAGCATCCTCCTCCCGTTTACATCATTTGGTTGTTAGCCACTAAGGTGGATTTTGTGGATTCGTTGGAGCACTCAATGGGTTTTAGAAATAAACTAGTGTTGTACATAAGACTTAAATGGAAGAACTTTGAGTGAAGAAGTTCTGTCTTTGTGCAGGGGTCATCAACATAGAGCCTGAGGGCACCAGGTGGCCTCCAAGGATCACATAAGTAGCCTGCGGGCCTGTTGTAAAAATAGCACACCAGTGATGGGGAATTGTGATTTCCAAAGAGTAGTTTAGAAGTGATTATTTGAAAATGTAAGCAGAGATTAATAGAATCAGATTTATATGAACGTTATCTAAAATTTTAGATCTTTATTTCTAATCCTCCAATTTTCTTTTAGTGCAATCGTCAAATGCTATAATAGGCTCAACTGTGTATTGCGTGGTTACTGAATGTTCTAAATATGATTTTACTGTAACTCCGACATCATATGGTGACATGATATACTTAACGCTTTATACTCAGTCACATTTATGTAAGGTGACATTTCAACGCTTTGGCAATGTAAATTGCCAAGGCTGTGTTCTAATTTTGCCTGACTCATTTTCCAGCTGAGCAGTGTGTGAAGTCTGACTGTTTAACATCCAAACATTCCATAGAGATAAGTCTCCCACTCTCTGGTTGTGCAATAGTTTATTTCGTGATTGATTCTTCCAGTTTTTCCAAAACCTAGCTCTCTAGCAAACGCAGTGAGTTGAGTGGAAGATAAATTGATATAAATTGTGGGGACGGTGCATGATGGTCGTTTGAAGCAGGATGTGTTGGTCCTAGAATAAACAGCAGAAGGTTCCATGCAATTTGAGATCCCATCCTTTTGTCACAATCTCCAAAAACTATGGATAGAAATAGGTGATTTTGTGAATTCTGTGAGGTGGGAAATTGTGTTGCTAAGAAATTGGAAAATGTTGATTGGATTCAGGTGTTTGTTGATGGTAGGGCAGCTGTGACCCTGACACGCTTTGCCGTACACAACCACCTTCAACTCAAGGACATGAGATTATTTGAAGTTGTGGGCAGGAATTTACTGGTAACTTGTGTTGCCAATATACAGTGAGAACGCATGACCATAAATATCAAATAATAGCATGAATAACATTAACAAAAAAAAAAACTTTATCTAGTGGTTGGCTTACACAGCGCAAGTGTCACTGCCATGTTCTAAATTCCGATGAGCGATTTCCTCTCAGCTGAGACTGAGAGAGAATTTTACAGAATAGGGACAGCGTCAAAGCTCCTTACAGTCTGTTAACAACTTACCGATTCAAATTGATGTTGAATTTCAAATAACTGGTTTTAACATAACTATATAATTGGGAGAAATAATAGTAATGTGTTACAACTGCCAGGGGTTTGCGTTCCAGTTCTGACACTAAGCCGCATTTTTTGAAAACTCCTTTTCATTGCAATGATGTTATTTTTTTTCTACAACACATTTAATCACATCCATTTGACGCCTTGATTGTAAACGCAAATTTTTTTTTTTTTTTATTCCCACGATAACTCAGCCAAAGTAGAACTACAATGCTCATAAGTCTTTCAGTCTTCAGAAGAGTTGCCAAACGTGGCTATTGAGCTCTGGATTTTGCTGGTGTTCACCTTTTTTTTTTTGGGGGGGGGGGGGGTGTTCACAAATGTTTTGACAGTATGCCCCTCAGAGATGTCTTGTCATGCTTCTCCCATCTGTCGGCCAGATGATGGCTGTTTCCCTGCCAACCTCGCTGCTTGTTCCTCCCAGGCTGCTTTCAAGCCATCCATGACAGATTTCTGTCTCTGAAGCAATGAAAGAATGGGAACCGATTGGGCCAAAGTTGGTTTTGCAAACTTAAACACATACATAAGCAGAGACATATGATGTAGCCGTGCCCTTCCACAACTCTTTTGGCTTTATATAGAACTGTGGGACATCAGATCTGCTTCTTTCACATCAACTCTAATGCAGCTGTAATGTTGTCCAATGATGGGAACTCAAAACCACTTGATTAGTTTAACCACAGACAGATGATCTTGTATCCTCAGTCGAGATATGCTTATGCACACATACAAAATCAAATCAAGGGACGAGAGCAAACTATGTGGGGGGGGGGGGCATT
This sequence comes from Idiotropiscis lumnitzeri, assembly GCF_059441095.1. Classification (NCBI taxonomy): domain Eukaryota; kingdom Metazoa; phylum Chordata; class Actinopteri; order Syngnathiformes; family Syngnathidae; genus Idiotropiscis; species Idiotropiscis lumnitzeri. The sequence goes on from NC_142408.1 coordinate 8,841,180, forward strand.
TTAATACAACGTTTCTCCCTTAAACCAGATGTCAATTGTAGTACCAACGCTGACCTGTAAGAGGAAGCCTGGTGCCAAATAGACTGCTTTAAGACACAAAAAAGAAGAAAAGTACAAACAAATAGATGATGACGAACTTTATCTCCTAAATACATTATGGTGGCAACGGCACTCATTGTCTTTGTCATTTTTGTATGATGACAAATGACACAATATACAATTGGGGCGCCGCTGTGCTTGACTGGCAAGCACGTGCTTCTTACATTGCGGAGGTCATGGCTCCAGCCTTCCTGTGTGGAGTTTGCATGCTCTCTGGGTACTCTGGTTTCCTGCCATTCCAAAAACATGCATATTAGGTTTAGTCTTACGCACAGGACAGTGAGCGGTCAAAAAAGATGTGAAAGAAGCTATCTCATTGAACGTGAGTGTTAATCATTTGAGTTGCGGCTCTCAGATGTACTTTCAGAGCACTTTATTTTATTATCAGTACTCATGTTTTCCTAACGAGGCACTTTCACTCTAATGGGCACCCTTGCTCTAAGTGCATTCAGCTGCCGGTCTTATTGCAACTGGGGCAAAAAAAAAAAAAAGTTTGAGTGACACCAGCTTAGATGATTGTTTTCTTGTTGCTTGTCCTACAAAAGACTCCATCCATGCGTGTGGTTTGTGCGTCAGGTGTTGGCTCATGCGGAGGCCCCTGTGTGAATGAATTCTCTCGATTGTTTGAGTGTTGGATGCATGATAAGAGCATCAGAACATGTGGTCTTTTGATGTTTTGAAGTGTGTCCACTTTCTTACGGACATGGCGACGAGCCAAATTCTGCCGTCCAATGTCGGAATGGAAACACTGGTATGAAGCTCACTCCGTCACCTGTTGTGTGCGTGCATGCATGTATGCCTTGTGGTTGAAGCTCTCATTGCTTGGAATTTCTGTCACAGTGTGGCTTTTCTAATCAGGCACAATGGTGTCCTTATGGTTTGTGCTTAAGAATTTAAGCATGCGTCAGTTGCACACCCTGTAATCGCGTTTGCATTTTTTTTTTTTGGAAATAAAGTAATCCTACAACTTGTGAGCTGTTATTTACTACCAAAATAGCCTAAGTATATTGCAGTAAATTCCTGTTCACTGTGTGGCTTTTTTAATCAGGCACAATAGCGTCCTTATGGTTTTGGTTTAAGCATGTCTAAGTTACTAATTTGCAGATATAAAATATAATATCCTTTGAAATGTATCATTAACGGCTTCTCCAACCAATTGGCTTTTCTTCACTTTTATGGAAACACGGTTACTCACTACTGAAGTATCCAAGCTTTATTGGGATTCACTGGGTGAATGAATACCATAATCATCCTGTGATGCAACTGAAAACGCCTCTGTATATATATATTTATATATATATATTTATTTATTTATTTATTTATTTTTTTTATTTTATTTATTTGTTTACAGAAATTTGACAAATCAACTGGTAAGCACGCCACGATCAGATTAGATTTGATTGTTTAAAAGGAAAAAGGAAAAGAAAATTCCAGTTGAAGCTTTCTGTGCAATGTAACTCAACTTATATTTTAATCTTTCTTATTGTTTATCCAACCAATAAATTAATTTTAATCATTTCTAACAATGTTGCTGAGCTCAAGGGCCAAATCAGTACCACAGCACGGCAGTGCTTTTTTCATTTCTGACCTTCTTTATATTTCATGTACTGATGATGACTGGTCAAATGAATACATTTTAAAAATCTGTAATTATTTATTTCACTGTTTTCAAGCAGCGGCACGGTAGCTGACTGGTTAGCACAATGGCCTCACGGTTCAGAGTTGCAGGTTTCGATTGCGGCTCTAGCATCCCTGTGTGGAGTTTGCATGTTCTCCTCGTGCCTGCGTGGGTTTTATCCGGGTACTCTGGTTTCCTCCCACATTCCAAAAACATGCATGGTAGGTTGATTGGACCCTCTAAATTGCCCCTTAGGTGAGTGTGATCATGGATGGTTCAGGGTGTACCCCACCTACTGCCCAAAGACGGCTGGGATAGTCTCCAACACCCGATCCTTGTGAGGAGAAGCGGTTCAGATAATGGGTGGATTGATGTTTTCAAGTACTTTCAATTTCAAGTCAGCCTAAAATAGAAAAATAACATTTGAAATCTCCCAAAAATATCTACGCAATTGCCAGCTAATCCTATTTTGGACATTAACCGTGTTTTTGTTACACTGAAGCAGAAACATTCTTTATTACCATTTCAAAGAAGTCACTGTTCTTGCAGTCTTAGGTATTCTTCTCTAAGCATTAGCTCACTTTACTCACATCGTCGAAAACCGAGCAACCTTTTGTGATTGCATGTAATCTCCAGTGTGTATGTGTGGAAGAAGTGATGTGGAGAAAGGGAGAGCAAAAACAAGTCTTTCTTGGGGACAAACGGGAAACCGCAGAGCCATTTCAGAAGCATACACACAGTAATGGATTTTGCTGACTGCTTTATTTCAATGGCATCACGGTCACGACCTCGGATGATTGCTGCCTTAGGAAATCACAGAACGGGGTAAACACAGAAAGTGAAGGTTAAAGGGGAAGAAAGATTTAGAGAGGGGGGAAATAAAGGCAGATTGCTGTAAGTTAGGCATGACCGTGCTTGGCCAAGGCTAAGTGAATGTTTTGAAGAAAAAAATGGGGTTGGTAATAGTTAATGTGTACTATAGAAAATTGTGAAACTCGACTGGATAAGGAAGAAAAAATTGCAGATATTCCATAGAATGATGGATGGGGGTGAAATCACATTGATAAATTACTTTAAGGTTAATTCTAAAAAAAAAAAGAAACACACTTAAATCCGTCTGCAGCACCTGCTGTAACCCGCATTGCGGAATAATCCAAATCAGCTACACACAATTTAGCCCAGTTCACCAACAACTCCAAAAGAAGGCGAGCATTATACAAAATGAATGTCTGGATGAAATTTCATGACATTTCAAAGACAACAACAACATTGTTTTGACACGTCACATTTTTCCCATTTTTTTGTCTTCCATGAGACCAAATCCACCAATTACTTAAGGGAAGAGGCACATTTTTCAAATCAAAACGAGGGGAACAGTTTGACTCATTATCGAACAATGGCCTTGCAAATACGCAACTGTGGGCCTCTCTGGTAAGAGAAAATGTCAACTAAAAATGTGCGCTGTAAGGCTGAGCATGCAGCCAAATGTTTCCGCATGAATTTGAAGTCTTATTGCATCACTTAATGATTATGTAATAATGTGCTGGCACGTGTTTGGCTGCGCACGTGTTTGTCTTGTACCCATATGGAAGCATTTGATCCATATTATTTATATTTTTTTCGTCTTAAGAAAAATTAGGATAATGGCCTTCAAAATAAACACTTTCCGAATAACCAAGTGCAACTTGCAACGCTTGAAAAAAATGCTTATCGGACAGCAGTAAGACTAAATTTCATCCTCACTCATCAAGTGATCTGATTCAGCCCCAAGTACAACATCCTTAATTCATATGAGTGCTCAAGTTAAATAATACCAAGTGCAATGCCCCCCCCCCTATCTGAATTTGTTGTTGTCACAAAGCCAGACAAGACCTGGAAAGTTTCAAAACACTTTTCCAGACATTTCAAGATTTTCCAGTCACTGCCACGGAGCTGTGTTTATTTACATTTCTCCTCTGACTGCTCTGCTTCTCCGGTTTCTTTCCCCTATACTTGACATTTTCGAACAGTGACAAGGCAACAGGGTTCACTTTGGTCCGCCGAAAAAATTAACCCGTTCCTTCATGCACAGAAACGACTTTTGTGGAATCCGCTGTAACAGTGAGGTCAATGTTTGAGGCCAATTTGTGTCGTTATCCTTGTGAAGAACGTTCACATGTGATTTTGAGCGAAAACGACTTTGAGACGCATCTCTGACTTTCTGGCTGTTAAGTGTGCTCGTCGTGATTTTTCTTTGGATTTATTTTGTTTTTCTTTTCATTTTTTTTTTTGGGGGGAGTTTTCTGCTCTTTTTTTTTAAGACCATTTCATTTCGTTTTTACCGAAGTAATGATTGGAATATTATTTGTACTCCTTAAAAAAAAAAAAGAAATTATATTAGTGATGTAAGCGTGACACATTGTTTGTATGACAGTGAAATCCGTATTTCTTGTTACTCGGATATACTAGCTGGATGTTTCTCGCATCAAGGCTTGGTGTCAGAGATGCCTGTTGAAACAAACGACTCGGACAGCTTGGGCGTAAGGCACTCTAGAAAACGAACAAACTCCAAAGGATCAGCCTGCATTGCCAGGAAGTGAGGTCAAGTCCTTTCGCTGCAGCTGCTGCCTGCTGCAAAAGCCGAACAGATAACAGGCGGGCTCGCCCATCAAGGCGCTTGCTGTCCTCATATCTCGTCAATACTTTTCTTGTGCGCGGGAGTTTAGTGGAATTTCGGACAAATGGCTTCTGTAGACTTAATTCTCGACACTTGACCTTGACATTCATGAAGAATGACTCAGAGGCCACTGCTCTGCAACATCAATCAAACTTGTCATCGAAATTACTCAGGAAAAGTATGTGACGATGAAATTCGACAAAACATCGTCGGGTGACGTTGCAAATGCCATGCAGTCATTTTGATGATTTTGAAACTTATTTACATGTGGCTTTAATACTTTTTGGTTCTAGTAAAGTTGATGTTACTAAGTTATTTATTTCAGGGGATAACTTGTTGTGCAACTGACATTTTTGGTTGTTGACATAGAGCTTTGATTTTGGAAGCCTGCATTTATTGTCAAGTATTGTTAGGTCACGCAGTAAATTCCGATGAGCACATTTGACTCTAAAAAGACTTTATTTGGTTAAGTAGGGTAAAATTTGAGAGTAAAATATTCAGAATAAAATTCCAAGATTAATTGTAATGCAGAATATTTTACTCTCATATTTTATACAGTTTACTGAGGCCAAATAAAGTTTCTTTATCGTAAAATGTATACTACAAAATGTATTCTGCAGTTTTACCATACTGGGAATTATTATTTTTTTCTTTTAAGTGCAATGAAATGTCAAGCTTCAAATATTACTTATCTGAGCAAAATTATTTAAGTTAATTTTGATTAGATTACTTTGATCAGGTAAATTAATCAAAGGGTGACATCATATTACGCTATACACGGTAAAATAATAACAATTAAATTTAACCTTGTTGAATATTTTACACTCAAATTTTATTCTGTTTACTGTGACCAAGTTTAGTCTTTTTAGAGTAAAATATACTCAACAAAATTTACTGTGTATGTTAAAATGATTCATTTATTAAATGTCATTTGGTGTTTGCAATTTGGCACTTTTGCACCCTGTGACAGTACATCGTAATGCATGCCAACATCTGAATAGGCTGAAGATTTTTTATTTTTGTTTGCCTTCAGGCAGTACCCTGAATTTATCGTGACATCTGCCTCACAATCGACAGGTTCATTTTTTGAATCTCGGCTCGGGCCTTCCTGTGAGGAGTTTACATGTTCTCCCTGTGCTTATGTGGGTTTTCTTTGGTTACTCCGACTTCCTCCCACAAATTAAAAAAAACATACCTCTTTGGTTAATTGAAGACTTTCAATGGCCCATAAGTGTGAATGTGAAAATGTTGCTTATATATGCCCTACGATTGGCTGGCCAGGGAGTTCCTACCTCGCCTTGGATAAACTTCAATAATCCCCCACAAACGGCCAAATACAGAAAATGGGTGGATTGTTGCCTTCCAAGTAACTCAAAGTAATCTATTCTTACTCGTGTCTCTTCAGGGGCATTCATCATCTGCTGGACACCAGGTCTTGTCATCCTTCTCCTCGACGTCTTTTGTGCCAGCTGCAACGTCCTCACCTACGAGAAGTTCTTCCTGCTTCTGGCCGAGTTCAACTCCGCCATGAACCCCATCATCTACTCCTACCGCGATAAGGAGATGAGCGCCACTTTTCGGCAGATCCTGTGCTGCCAGCGGCAGGAGAACGTCAACGGGACGGCAGCGGAGGGGTCTGACCGATCGGCGTCGTCCATCAACCACACGGTGCTCGGCGGCGGCGTGCATCACCATCACAACAACGAACACTCGGTGGTGTAAAAGCTCAAGGTGAATGGCTGAACTCTGCGTGAGAGATAATGACTGGGAGAAGGTGAGAAGCTTTATGAGAAGATCTAGCGACTCCAAACGTGATGTGAAGTAGTGTGAGGGACTGTGGAAGGAAGATGGACGCGTTCGTGTTGGACGACGGGAGAACACTAATTCCGAAGGATGATAAGCGATCAGACAACCTCAATGACTCTGAAATGCTGTTCGTATTTTTATTTTTTTTTCTGGTCATATTTTCCATTTGTGTTTTAATGTGTTGCAATCGGCAATGCTAATACAAACTGTTGCGTCTGTGAAATTCTGATAATGCCAGTATAACATCCGCCCTCCTTCCAGTTTACGCTAACTTTGTATTCCATGTGCTTGAGCACAAATGCGTGAAGGCAAGACTCGTTTTGATTGTGTTTGTCGTTTTGTGCTTATTTAGCAGGATTAGGTAAAATTACATTTCTCGAGAAACGTGGCAGGTAAAATTGCATTTTGTCAGGATATGCGAATTTATTTCACTTTTCTTCACCCCTCGCCCCTGACTGAAAATGGTACAGGCTCGTTCATTTGTCTGATGCAATGCTCACTGAACCAAAAAGTATCCTGCTAACAAAAAAGACTTTTTTTTTTGACAGTTTGGTCTTGGCTAAGGGCCTTACTTCACTGAGAGGCCTTCTAGATACAAAATGCATTTTGTCCATTGTGACCAAATGGCTTCCATTACGTCATCCGTATGTGTTAGGAAGCTAAAGCTCAGCGCAGCAGTAACACTGAAGATTAGTTCATCGATATGATGACTCACCTGTAGATCGTAACCAGACTCTTGTCTTATTTTCATTTCCGTCGCCGATTGACACACAACAGCTAATTTTATGCACCAACTACTAAAATCGAATTTGAGAATCTCAAACTTGGTGAGACAGTCAGATGCAGTAGAAACATATGAATACCAAGGAGCATCACAAAGTGATCAACTGAACAGCTTCAGTCTGTCCGCCAATTTAAAAGAAATATGCAGTCAAATAGCTGCAAGAAATCCCAACTTGTTTGTTTCCCTTCTAAGGCATTAAAGATAACTTGTTCTGGGATCTGACCAAAGAAGGGGAGGAGGTTGTTTAGCAGTTTACAGCACGCAGGCTAAAACACAGAAAGAGGGTGAAGGTCATCTTGTTGTTGCGCTAGCCGACCGCATTTCGTGACATGAAATGCGATGACTTGTGTGTGTGTTATCTTTTGTTTTTGTGTCCATGAATTAAAAGAGGCCTAAGGTCACATTAGCGAAAAACAGTAAAAGCATCTTATCATCAGCAAGATGTACGTCATGATTCATCTGAAAATGGCAACCGTGAAGTGGCTTCGGGGAAGGCCTTAAATTTGAAATTTACCATATCTGAGGTCCTTCAGCCCGCCTGTCCTGATGTTTAATATCCATTTAATGAAATCCTTTTATTTGGGGGAAAGGTCACTCTTATGAGATCACAGCCCGGCTTTTGGAAAACACCAGAGCTGAGTTGCGCTAACGTATCCTCTTGACCAGAGATTGAATGTTACACATCACAGTAATGTTTTTCATGTACATAGATGCCTAAGTGTGTTTTATGAATGAAGTGATGGTAAAGGCGATAGCTACTGTTCCACTTCAATTATGTGTTTACTATACTATACAGCATTTCTAAAGTTCTTGACAACGAAAGGTTAAATCACATTCAGATTAAAAACCTACATTTATACCAACAAGTACAGTTTTGTTCATTGAGAAAAAAATTATGTTGATTCGTTTCCAGCTTGATTACAGTATTTGCTGAATGGGTCACTGTACATGTGTACCTGTAGTGTACTTGCATTATGCACTGCATTGCAGTTAAAGGGGAGGTCAACCCCCCCCAAAAAATGATTTTTAATAAAATGTTCCTTGTGTGTTCACTAGTCTAAACATGGCATTCAAATTAATGTTGCATTTGTGGGACACAAAATCTACCCATTTTTAGCCAGCTCAGCAGGCGGCCATTTTGTCATTTCTGTTGACTGAAAATGACATCACAGCTCAGTGTTTAGGGATCACGGCTCACCTGTTTTGTGAAGTTAATACTTCACTTCACTCATATTCCGCAAACGCAATATGAATCAAAATGTCATGTTTCAACTAGTGGGCCTGCATAGAACATTTTCATGTCAGGAACATTTTTGCGTTGACTTCCCCTTTAAGGTGAGGGTACACAATTTTGATGTTCATCAAGCGACCCCAAAATGGGCAAATTTTCTCCTAACTACGTTTACATAATTTGTTTTGTCCTTTTGGATTTCAAATACAAAAATACATGCGACAAAAAGCACTAAAGAGTTACGTATTATTTCACGTGACGGGATAAAAAAAAAGTGGTAGTAAATACAATTTGCTCACCAGAGTCTATCTGTTTTGAAGCGAACAGAAGTTGTGGTCTGTAGAGAAAGATTCCAGCCTTCTCTTATGGTGCATCGGCCTTAGTCTGACTTTATCATGCCCCTTCACTTGAAGTAACTTCAGTGACAGCAGTTAGAAGGATTTTTTTTGTTATTGTTTAGAAGGCTTTTTGTCATCTGGCCGTCTCTTCACTGTAAAATCAGGAAAAGTGACACGGAATAATAATTCAATCGTGCTCAACGTTTTAAGAACTGTGAGTAAGAGTGCCCTATTTAATATGAGTGTTTACTTGCTCTGTTTCCACTACATGGCTGACACTAAATATCAGCAGCCTCTTTTCAAGTTGTCTTTCGTAGTCTGCATGGAAACAAGTCAACAAGAGATGATTTGTTGACTGCACACGGTTTCAAACTAAACTACATTTCCAGATGTATTTATTCACGCCACGTTTGTATTTCAACTAGATTGTGTAACTGCAGTCTTAGTAGAGTAGAGTATACAGCAAGGAATGAAGGTCTTGTCTGTGTGTTTGGATTCATGTTGCTGACAGCGACGACTGTTTGAACCCTGCTTCTGCGTCAGGATCATTTTAACAGTGTAGGCTGTTTTGTTTTTTTTTGTTTAGTTTTTTTACAGCGTTGCGTCTGTATGGAACACTCTCTGTTGTAACCACAACAATAAACGTCACCTTAAAGGTTTATACTGTAACTACCGAACGTTACCATATCACCACACTAATTAAAAATGCCTCGGAATGAACAGTCACATCAACTTCGAAATACATCCCATAATATTTGCTTAATATGGTTTGGCGCCCTTGACGAAGATTCTTTACTTTGTGTTCTGGCTGTGTGTTGCAATATTTTGTGTCCGTTTCTGAAAAAAAAAAAAAAAAAGATATGCCAGCTATACAGCCCCCTGCATAATTATTGGCACCCCTGATTTAATATAAAAATAATATAGGACAGTATTTTAAAGCAGAAAACCCAACCTTTAATTCAAGTGCATCATTTGGGTAGGGAAAAAAATAATCTCTCATTAAGAAATAATTATTTTGCATCAAATCTTGTGTGCCACATTTATCGGCACTCCTGATTTTTGTACTTTGTACAACCTCAAAACAGCCCTTACTCTACCCTTAAAATGTGACACAAGACGGGAGAATAAATAAGGAGGGATGTCCCTCCATTCGTCTTTGCACAATTTCTCAAAATCATCCAGCAACTTGGGTCTTCCCCTCCGCACTCCCCTCTTTGGGCCCTCCACATGTGTTCGATGGGGTTGAGGTCTGGGGACTGAGATGGCCATGAAAATAGCTTGATTCGGTGTCTGGTAAAACATTTTTACAATTTTCAGTATGATAGTAGCAATAAACAAAAAAAAAAAAACTGATTTGAAGGTTTTTAACAAGTTTTAAACCATGAGTGCCGATAATTATGCAGAGCATTGTATAGTATGTAACCAACAACATGCAGCATGTGCGAGTGCAGTGAGTCTGTGTGTGTGTGTGTTTGTATATAAGTGTAAGTATATATGTACAGTGTGTGTATATAAATATTTTATTCAAATTGAATCACCAAAGGGAGTGTGCTTTTATTTGTACATTTTGATTTCTATATCCTGTTCAAAAGTACTGTAGGAGGTTTTGCAGCGGGATCTCTTTTCTAATTAATTTCCGGTAGACACGATTGAAATTAATAACTTGCTTACTTTATCTGTGCTTTCTACAGCTCCCCTTTAAGCTAGCCTCAAAATTGCTTTTGTTCATCATGAATACAGATAATCCAGAGTTCAACCATGCAAAAATATGCCTTTGAGAAGCACCTTTATGATCTAATATGTTCACATCCTGGTTACTGTTCACTGAACTGCACACTTGGCATTTGTAAGAGTGTACGATACTTTTTGCCTCCCCTCAATGTTTATACTGCCTGTTCCAACGTCAAATGATAGAAATATCTCAAGACAAATAAAAGTCTGCATTATAGCGCAATTTCCACACATATTCTTCCCTGTAGGTTCTAATATCATTAAATGTCAAGTGGCCTCATCGAAGCAAAAATAAAAGGAGAAAATGAATTGTTGGGTTGTATTTTTTATTCGTGCTCAATGACTACACTGGTATCTTTAAAAGAAGAAAAAAGTGGCGAGCAGCGTCAAGTCTCATATTTATATCTTTAATCTTCCCTCATGCAAATGGACCGGAACAAGAAATACAACACAGGGAGGATGCCAAATGGATCAAGGCATTCAAAACAGCACGAGAGGACATAGCACATTAGCTGCATTATAGTACCAAGGGGAGTCTTTCTCCCTCCAGCAATACGTGCAGATGTTCACACTTTGCCAGATGTTGTCGAGTTGCTAGCCAGACATGGGGTGAAATTTTTGTAGTCGACTCAAAGTGTTACTTTTTCCACAATTTTCTGAGACAAAGGACACACTGAACGCAAGATATAAAATCTTGCATTACATATTTCTACCCCTGAGGAATAAATAAGGTAACAAAAAGTCCAATATATCAGAATGAACACGGTGATCAACCAAAAGTGAGCAATATTATGTGAGAAGACACAACATTGGGGTCTCATTACAGTGCAGGGACAAAAAATATTGTATGTAAAGAGAGGTCCAGCCAGTGTCTGAAGCTGAAGGAAGTTATGTAATGTTACGTTTTTTTTTTTGTGTGTGCGTGTGTTTTTTTTCCAGGGATTTGTATAATGCAGCCTTGCCACTTCTGTTGACATAACATATGGCGTTTGTGATCTGTAAACATTTTGTTGTAATGACATTTTAAGTGTCAGAGATAATGTCTAATCTCGCATCATGAAATGCAATCAAGCAACCAATCTAATGTCAAGAAAGGCGGCGATCATCACAAGCAGCGTGTCCTTCCAAATGGGGTTGATGAAAACACCCAGGACATAGTAAAGGGCTTTCAGGACCTGGGTTTATATAATATAATGCAACTGTGCCATGCATACGTATTTGCTAAATGCTGTTTGTTGGCTGGAGTTCAGAACAAATCTGTACGTGATAGCTAATCTTGTCACATGTTGCAGACGGAGACTTAAAGCAGACGTCACATGATGTCCAGTATTGTAGAATTTTGTGTGTGCGTGTGTATGATTATATTATATTATCAAAGACCAGGTTTCCGAAGTTTAGATTAAATCACAGCAAACACATTTAGTACTGTATATATATATATCGTTCAACTTTTAAACAGCTTTTAATGCCATGTGTTGATTCTAGGACACAAAAAAACACAGGATGGAAGCCCAGATGGACCAAAGTGGAGAAGTGGATTTAAGAAAAAAAAAAACAGTCCTAAATTTATATTAAGACACCAAATGTCGCAGTCAGCAGGGCAGCCGCAAAGTGCAAATAACATTGCGCAGACGTGTGTGTTCAACACACTCTGCCATGTTTATTGTTCCACAGAATTGGAGTGTTAGCCTCCAGTTGACTGATATACGCCATGGTACTTCCTGTGGCTCCCCGAATGAGCCAATCGGAGGCAACGCCGCCACCCAAACGTGTTCCTGTGCACAGTCACTGAGTGAACGGGATGTCATACCTTCCTTACAATGTCAATACAGACACTTTCCGCGGTTCCCAGCATGCTTGCTCAAGTACCCTGTTGCACGGAGAGATTTTTATTTTTTTGGAGTGAAATATTTCAATTGGCTAACTCAGCAAGTCCAGTTGCCAACGAAATCTATTAGAAATGTGAAAAACAAGATATGAGAAGTGAAGCTGTTAACATGCACTAGGAATTGCTGAACTTTTGCAGAAAAGTCCCGGCATTTCAACACATAAACCACATTTGACTTCCTTTGGAACATTGTCCCCGTTTCTCTGGAGTGAAGACGGAGGCCTATTGTAAGACAGGAGATTATAATGACAAAACAGGAAGTGATTTTTATGAACAATTCCTCTAATTGTTTAACAATGACAGCCGGAGCGATTAGAGGAAGGTTAGGGAGTCCATTTAGATCGACCTTTTGTTTTCGGGAGCATATTCAGCGATTTGAAAAAAAGTGAGGTTTGCGAGATATTGCAACTTCGCTCATAGATGCGTTATCACAGTTCTACAAAAAGAAAATGTCCGTGTCCGTCATTGCAGAGTCAGAAATCTGAACTGAAAAGTCTTTGTGGCTAAAAGCTGATTTATCTCATATTAATGAAGTGTGAAAAATGAATGGTTGAGCAATTTGTGCACATTGTTTATCGTAGGGAAAATTGACAGGTTGGTCGTGATCTGCTTCGGACAAGTTGCATCACAGTTGGGCCTAACGGTTGCATTGACAAATTCAATTAACAGGCACGCTTGAACGCACACTGCTGTCTCACGTCTCTTCATACACAAACAGTTGGTCGTGGCGCTTTTGACGCGTTCTGAGGCAATTTTTGTCGTTTGGGCCAGACTAAAATCAACCTTCGACCTTTGTTAATCGAACCCTTTAATAGAAATTGTCACCCCCGGCCCCAAAAATGGACGGACTGCCCATCTCCGGTGAACTCTAAAATACATCACCTACCAATAGCTCCACTTTCTATGAAATTTCTCTCATTTTAGTTGACGAGGATACGGATAACGGATGGCTAGATGGCCGGAAAACTCCAGTTGCGGTCCTGTTGAGCCTGTCTGTGTATCAATAAATCACAGACTGCCATGCCGAAGACATTCCACTTGAAGTTTTCGTACACCGACGAGCGATGGATTTAAACTTGCTTTGATGTACCCAAGAAGATTACCAGATCAAAAACAAAAAAGGGCATCAGCTGTATTGTCTGATATCCAAAACGTGCAGTGGTTTTCAAATGTTGTAAACAAAAGGATGGTGACTGGCTCACTTCAGCGATACTGGAGTGGGAGGGGAAAAAAGTGAGGTCAACAATTTAGATGAGGAGAGACGGCCAAACTGCACATCGCCAACTCTGTAAACAGTTTCCTCTTAACATCCTAATTCCCAACCCCCTCGCTCAAACGAACACACCACCAAGTGGGACACTTCGCATGCCACGAAAAGCTCACAAAAAAACACGTTAGCTCCAACGCCCTCAAATCATTCACATAGAACAGCATTCTTCTTGCACGTCTTTGACTCATGTGAGCCATCTTGTCGTGAAAAAGCAACCTTGAGACATACACGAGGTTTCTTTTCCACACGTTACACACACACCTCAGAGTAAAACTTTGTTCCCAAAGGAACTTTCAAAATGAAGACATTGTGTTTTGTCAGCACACGTTTGAATTCACTAATAATGCTGAAACTAACTTTTAAATAAGTTTTTTTGCACACGTGTCATTTGCTGCGGCCATGTCTGTGGATTTAGATTCTTTTTTTTCTGCTTTGCCAAGCTGACCACAAAAGCCACACCAGACACAGCAGCAGAGTCAGCGCCCTCTGGTTTCCATTTACTATCTAGGAAGTGTAGCAAAGTGCAGAGAATATGAACGTCGCTCAAGGCACTTTAGTCCAAACTAAACAAGAAAATTAGAAAAATACGTAATCAGCTAGTCTGCTGTCTTATTTATAAATGTGCATGTGTGCTCGAACAAAGAGCCGTTGTCATACACATAAAGCTGTATGAAAATGATTTCACATTTTATTTGCTGGCAATACAAAGGTGATCATATTGAATGATTTGTGCTATATATAATAGTATATTATTTATTAAAAAAAAACACGCACACACAATTGCTACACGTAAAGGTGAAAAGATCACATTTTCCCAAAATGTTTTACTTTAATATAGTAACTAGAATCTCAAAAGAAAATTCTGCGTGATTTATTTTTTTTTTGAAAGTCAAGTCAAGTCAATTTTATTTGTATAGCCCTTAATCACAGACAGTCTCAAAGGGCTTTACATAGCCACAATCGACATCCCCGATCTTAACCCCCAGGAGGGCAAGGAAAAACTCACAAAACCTCATTAGGGGAAAAGTGAGAAACCTTGAGAAGGGACCACAGATGGGGGAATCCCCCTTCCAGGATGACCAGGCTGCAATGGATGCCAACTGACTTGACTTTTGAAAGGCAATCAGTATAAGGTAAAACACTTTCAAAAATGACAAACAAATATGGCTTTTTTGATTTTTTTGTCGAAGGGCCAAGAATGTAGCCGGTTTCCAACATCCTTTGGGGTAGTGGTCCTCAACCATTCTGGTTTCTTGCAAGTGCCAAAATTTCGCGGACCGCCAACAGGGTGGCGCTCGCTATATATTGTGCAGAGCGGACTTCGTATGTGGTCATATTAATTTTGCTCGCTTGCGGGTTTAAATGAGCATAATGTGACCATTAGCATCTCGCCATGTCTCAAGACAGCAATGTAATGGAAAAAAGTCAGTCACTTATAACTTGTGATTTCGCAATAAATTGTGTATTACAATATTTATGCACGTTTTCCTTTTACTAATGTGTGTAAACATTATTTTGACTGACTCTTTGTGTACTTTAATGAAATACCAACAATGTTTTGGGTTGACCATCGAGTAAATTACTCGTCCAAAGTCACATTTTCGAGGCCAGTCTCCGTATCATCATTTGTGCTCTGCATATTCTGATGCATCCGCTCGAGAATTCGATGTATACTGTTGAAGCTGGGCCGATCGGACGGGTGTGTGCTCCAACAAAGCCTCATTAGATTATACAGCTCCAGAGGGCAGTTCTCAGGGCAGGAAAGGATATGGCCATCCCTGACGAAGTAAATCACTTCCTCATGTCCCATGCCGTAGTATGGCTGCATGCCGTGGGAGAAGATCTCCCACAAGACCACGCCGTAAGCCCAAACATCTGATTCGGTGGTGTAACGGTTGTAGAAAATAGACTCTGGAGGCATCCAGCGAATCG
This sequence comes from Idiotropiscis lumnitzeri, assembly GCF_059441095.1. Classification (NCBI taxonomy): domain Eukaryota; kingdom Metazoa; phylum Chordata; class Actinopteri; order Syngnathiformes; family Syngnathidae; genus Idiotropiscis; species Idiotropiscis lumnitzeri. The sequence continues at coordinate 8,856,533 of NC_142408.1, forward strand.
GTATGGCGTCATTTTCATTGGCTTTGTAGTAATCAGCTGAGTATATGTTCCTGGAGAGTCCGAAATCGGCAATCTTCACCACCATTTCCTCCCCAACTAGGCAATTTCTTGTTGCGAGGTCTCGATGGACAAACTTGCGTTCCGATAGGTAGGCCATCCCTGCGGCGATCTGTTTGGACATTGACAGTTGCTCGGGGCAAGAGAGGGGCCCGGCTTCCATCTCTGAAGAAAAGCTGCGAGCGGATAGGCTCGCGCGGCTGATCGTCCGCACGGATCGCGTCGGCGAACGACGACGCAGGAACTCGTTGAGGTCGCCGTGGGCCATGTACTCGAACATCAGGCACATGGGTTTACCCACTGCGCACACACCTGCGGAATGAAAGCATACAGACTTAATTTTAGCTCACTTTTGATCATTTGCATCGGCTTTTGAGCTCAGCCGTTTCCCACCACGGAGGTTTGCAAGAACAAACAAGGACACTCACCCACACAAGCACATTAGTGATGTCATTAATCTCGACGACTCAAGTTATTTTCCCTTTGACGGTATTACGTAGAATGGTTTCATTCACGGGGAAAAGGTAAATAAACATTCAGTGTAGACATAAACACAGACAAAACCATCTGTGATGTGTGCACGTTCACAAATAAACTCACCGCATAGTGGATCTACAGTTTTGCTTTAATAGCTCCGTGACTGTATCTGTTGCTAATTTATAAATTATCCACGTGTTCTTCAGAGCCTGGCCTGATTTGCAGGAAATGCAGCAATTTAAAAGAATTCTTCTGCTGTGAGTAGTGCAGTTTTATTACTTTTACTACTCTTAGAAAGGTGGGGACATTCGGTTTTGGAAACTATCAGGATGAACCTTAAATAAAACATATTGCGATCTTCTTTTAACCTTTGGAAGCACATTTGCGGCTGTTCAGTGTTTAGACAGTGTCACAGAATGTCATCAGCAGAGTCACAAAAAATTGTTCAGCTCCTTGCAGCAAGTTCTCAGAAGTATGGAACGATTTGGACATATCAATTAAAATTTTGGAGAAGGACATTACTTTAGAGTTTGCTTTAAGATACTTCTATTCGTCTTCCACTGCTATGCACCATCCCGCTGTCTCAGGCCTTCGGACCAAATGCTGCTGGAGGTGCTGAGGACGAAGCGCAACCTTAGGGGGGATTGTGCTTTTTCTGTTGCCGGTCCTTTCCGATGGAATGTGCTTTCTTTAAATGTTAGGCAACCTCTCTGTCCACTTTTAAAACTTGTTTGAAGGCAGATTTTTATTCTTTAGCTTTCGAATCACCATGAGACTGTCACTGTTTCAGCTGTTCTTCTCCTGTGTATATGTGTTTTAGTTTGTGTTCTAATTCCATGCTGATTTATAGTACACCATATGGAAAGCGCTTTGATACAAGCTCCAGAAAAAAAAACAGTTAGATGACTTTTTGGAAGAAGTGTATTTGTATCTCTTGACAGGACTTTCATACCGCTACCATAAATTGCAATCGAACAAACCAATTCCCCCGAGAGGATGTGCATCGAAAACGCTGATACTATAAATTATGAATTATCTGGAATAAAAGCCTACTGAATAATTGATCAAGTCATCACCATGTTTACTTCTAATGACGTTAATTGTTTATCACTGGTGGATTTTGTTTGTGGTGCCCGCAGATAGTGAGGCAATTAAATTGATCCGTATGACTTGATATTAGAACACACACACATACATACATGGATTTAAAGAAAAAAAAAAATAAAAAAAATAAAAAAAAAATATATATATATATATATATATATATATATTTTTTATTTTTATTTTTTTTTCTTTAAATCTTAGTACACTTACCAAGAAGTCGCACGATGTTGGAATGGTCAAATTCAGCCATGAGTGCTGCTTCTCTTTGGAAGTCATTCTGCATGTCTGCTGAGGCTTCTTCCTTGAGCATCTTTACAGCCACCATTGTGAAAGGTTCCATCGGTAGCAAGCCCGGGGCTCTGCAACGATGATGTGTTCAATCAAATAATCAAGAATGTAAAAAGTATATGTGTTTCCATATATATATATATATATATATATAAATAAAGTATCATAGAGGTCTCGATAACTGCAGCCTTTGATTTCATCCATTTCCCTCAGTTCAAGCTTACCTTGCTTGAAAAACCCGTCCAAAGGCTCCCTCTCCAATATCTCGAACATATTGAATATTATTCCTGGGGTATTCCAGGGCCAGCAGTTTGGAATTGAGAAGTAAAGGAACCCGTTGGTACATGGGGTTTGGGTGCAGTCGGTCCAATAGAAGCTCTGAAGGAAGAGCAGTCATTGTTGGGGTCTCCATTGCCCTGCACATAGAAAGAGTTGACTATTTTGCAGCGAAGAACTCCCCATCACATTTTGCTTTTACCGCTTCTGTTGTCTCCAATGTTTTCTCCGTCGACGACATGCGAGAATCACAATGGTGAGGAAGACGGCAGTAGCGAGTGCAGTCAGAATGATGACAATGACGGACATGGAGTATGCTGGAGATGACGCAGTCGTGGGAGGGAGCTGACGAGGGGCCGGCGGCTCTTCCTTAGCCACTGACACCAAGCCTGAAGATGATTAAAATCTAAATTTAACCACACATGTAAAGTCTGAAAGTAGAATGATGAATACCATTGATTGGTGACAACTACAGTGATAACCCAAAATATATCATTATATTATAATTAATTAATTATATAATTAATGATATGATTAATTATTTATAATTATAATTAAATATAGAAATATGGCAGTACAGTGTGCTATTTGCGCACAAACTGCAAGGCCTTCTTGTGTGGAATTTTCATCTCACCTCCTTGCGCCTTGTCGCATAAAGTTACACGTGAACCGCTGCAATTTTCTGTGTCTGCTTTCAAATTTTGAAGCAACTACGTCAAATATTATTCTTGAGAAGGAGAGAATGATATGGTAGTTACCTGATCCGGCACCTGCTTCCCCACATTGTGGTACAGCACAATACTCCCAGCGTATGTTGGGATTTGAGGTGTAGCACCATGGCTTGTCGCTGATTCCTGCTGGGTTTCTACAGCTGTTATCCGAGTTTTTCAACTCCGGAATGGCATCCACAGACAAGCGGTGCTGGTGAGGAACCTATAAGACAAGATAAAAAGCAGAGATAGAGGACCAGAAGAAGGATGGACGAAGCTAGGACGGAATTGGGTTTTCATCCATCCCTTTAATCGTCCCTAACAGGGTCAAGTACCGCATATATTTAATTCAGATATTTGCACTTGGAGCAGAATGAAATCTTATGTTGTTGCTTGCACTGGCCCTTTAACTTTGAGGTCAACTGAGAGCGAGCGAGCAAAACAGATCACACTTTACAAGCTAAACTCATGTGGACCTTTGGAAACCTAATTGTGAGCCAATAGGGACGGTTACATTTTGATTTTGCTAACGGGCCAAAGGGCCAACTTATATATTAAACATATGGTGCGTTGATGCAATGGAATGTCAACAATGGTTAAACAGATCACGAGCAATATTGCAAAAAGGTGCCAACTCCATTTGGAAGTCGTAAACTAAAAAGAGATCGACAGCGGACGGTCGGATATGGCCCTTTTTTTTCATTCCGCCAGCATCACATTATTCAATATTTTTGGAAGCATTGCTGCATCTAAAAATGGATTATTTCGCCCACACCAAGCGAGAGTCATAAAATATGACAAATCCAAATGGGAGGTGAAGATTGTAGACAGATGTAAAATATTACCTCATAACTTGTCACTGCATGACTAAAGTGACAAGGGATGACTGATTGTGAAATGCTGTGCAACATTGGCAGTCGATGCAATACTTCAAAGGGAAATTTGGCTACAGAGCGTCTTAAGAAACTTAAAAGGCACTCAAGACTGCAAATAATGCTCAACATTGGCGCCTCACGACACTTTCTGGTGTGAAGATACCAAATATGTGCCTCTGCATTTCGCGAGGGTTCTTCAATCTTGTTCCTCGAAAGCCGGTGACCTGCCTGTTTTCCATGTTGCAACACACCTGATTCAAATGATCAGAATCGTTATCTAGCTTCTGCAGACCTTACTGATTATCTGATCATTTGAATCAGCTGTGTTGGAGCAGGGTGTGACGCGAAGCAGGCAGATCTACCGTGTATAATGTACTTTAAAAGCTTTGCCACGAGAAACGATGAAAATTGTAGTTATCACTCATTTTTAAGAGATGATTTTTTTTTTGGTAAAATCTCCCTGAAGTGAGATGAAGGGGATAATCTGAAATTCATGACATCCAATATGAGAGCTGGATGGAAAAAAAAAAGTACATTTATAGTTTGAATAAAGTTCAGGTTTGATTGATACTGAGAGTTCAGCGCAGTTCTGCTTTTCGTAGAACCAAATCGAGAAAGTATTTATTCTAAAAATTCAGGAACGAAAAGCTACATTTTGTCAAAAAAAACAAAAAACAAAAAGACTCCATCTTGCTTGAATTATTATCTTAAACATTTCATCATCCAAGTTGGTCCACACCTTATACATCATTCAACTCACAATGATGCTCAATACTCACAATTATTATTCCACAAACGCAATGTTAATCAGATTAAGTTTGAATCTTGATTTTTTATTTTTTTTTTTGTAGCCAATCTTGACTCAAACTATAAGGGAAAGCGGAGACTGAAGTGTTTCCTGCGAATTGCATCGTTCAAAAATCATCATCATTACATCCATACGCAAGCACACGACGCGTGAATGATTGCAGGTCTGCGAGTAAATGAGCAAGTGTCTGTGTTCGCGATGGTCGCTGCAGAGATTTGCGTGTGAAAGCTAATTGCTTCCAGAAGCAGGATGTGACGGGACAAGAGCCTCCCTCTCTGCTGACCTGGCAAACACACTCACACGTTCGGATACGCACAAAGTGCGCAGGAGAGAAGTACGAGTTCATCTAAAGAGACTATTTTCACCATGCAAAGCCATAAAAACATAAAGAAGCTTTTAGACCATTTAGGAGTGTTTGGACATGACACGTTTTGATGTCATTTCTTTCCGAGAAAGAGCTACAAAAGTTTGACAGAAAATTCAGACACGCACAAATCAGTCGGACTTCTCGTAGTGGACTAAATTGATTTTAAGCTTGTTACGAATGTAATATTTTGTATTACTGGATGACAGAAGGGAGTATTTCCATATGCCCGTGCAGAAACTCACTCCAAATGCTATTGCAACAGCGAAGCCAACTGCTTTATTTTCTTCTAAACACAGCAAACCTTTGAGTTCCACATCAAAAGATGACATCAGGAGACTTAACTCAATTTGACTAATTTGAACATTATGTTCTGCACGTTAAAATTACATCGATTAAATTTCTTTTGATTTGTTCTTCTGATGACATAAAAAAGAAAATGCACAGCGTGTATGTTTGACTCTCAGCATTCTATTTAAATGATTGAAAATGATTCCCAAAATTTATAATCAAGATGGTGACTTTAAGAAAATATTCCCTCATAAGACATTAAATTTCATTTTTTTTTTTGTAGTTGGTTGCAACTGAATGTGAAGCAAACACACATGACATGCATCCAGATGTATACGATAATAACCGAATGTTAATGTTTCCACTACAATACACACTTGCAGACGAGTACCTGTTGAGCCCACGCCTGACAAGTTATCCCTGACCTTGTCACGTTCATGCTACCCTGGTAGAAACGCCCTCTGTCTCTGTAGCACGTTGCTGTTGGTACGAAAAACAAAGGTTTGTCAGCATCATTTTTTATTTAAACAGCCAAGATTTTATTTCGCGAATATTTAACACTTACTTGTCATTTGATCGGTCTTGATGTCTGAAATTGAGAAAAATAAGATTAATCATCTGGAATTGCATCTTGAAAAAAAGGTTGTCGGACGAAGGAGATTTATTTGAGGAAACGGATATCATTAGATTATGTGAATTTAAATAAATAAATAAATAATATAAAATCTAATCTAAAACAGACCAAGATTCACATGGTGAGGCGTTGTAGTGACTGCCAACTTACCCACAAAAGGAACATGAGTACAGGCATCAGGGTCTGATTGGAGACTGGGTAAAGTTTGGCATGTGGGCAACAACAAACGAGGTCCTCGGGAGTCCGTGGCCGAACTGAAGAGGCCAGGCTGGACGGACATGCTGCTTTCGAGTATCAACCATTCCTTATGGCAATACAGCTCCTTCACTGCGAGGCAATGCTCCCTGAAGTAAAAGGCCGACAAAGTTTAGAATTCAATTCATTGGTACCACTTTGTTATTGCTTCTATATGATCAAAAAATATTAACTGTCGCCCCTCCACTGGGGTAGTTCAGTGGTTCATGGAAATTCTTAAAGCTCTTATTAGGCCAGTGCTTCTCAAATGTCCTTGGGGGGGCGCGGTGCGATTCTGAAGCGGCTGGGGAAACATGCTTTTTTTCCACCAAACTACAATAAAGTGTAATTGCACATCCACTCCAGTAGTTGGCAGTGGCGCTCTCCTTGCCCATTGTGCGCAGCGAGTATTAACTCTACGGTGTAGGTTTGTTTCGCAACGAAAATGCTATTATTTATAGTTGTGAGGAAGATTATTTCATTAATATTTGTAAATAGCGTTTCATGTATTAAAAAAGAAACAGGTTACCTGCAGACAGGCTTAGGCGCAGGCCCCAAGCCGGATGGATTACAGTCAGGGAAGGAAGTATGACAGAGAAGCGAACGCACTGCGGGGCCACAGAGTTTACCGAGTCCTTCAAACTCGGTCCACCAGCTGTGAACCAGGTACTCTTGCATGTCCTCAGGGTCAGAGATGGAGGTGTTGAAGAAAACAAGTGAATCTTCCCGCAAAATTGTGCGGCACACATCCCCGCGATATGCACTGCAGAAGCCTGCAACGCCCTTGTAGAGTCTGCCAAGAAAAATGAGGGAGACACGCATTCAGGCCGAATGTCCGCATGGGTGTTGAAAAGTCATATTTTTGTGTATATATTGAGATTTCAATCTCAAACTTGAAAATTAACTTTGGATATGAGCGGTTAAAATGTTTAAATCACAATTCAGAATATCTTGGCTCCAGCAGTCATTTGGCATTTTCTCCCAGTTGTTCCACCCGTTTATATTCTTTCTACGCACACGTGCATAACCCAAAGTCATCTGATGGATAACTGCTCACCATTGGTTTGAAGTTGGATACAAAAAATTAAATGCTCTCAAATCACTCTTTTGTATCCATTCCAAATATTGACAGACTATTGTCTGATCATGTTTAAACATTGTGTTTGAAAGGTAAAAAGGTCATAAAACTACTTGGATAATATTTTGAACAGTCACCAAATAAGAGCTGTCAAAAAAAATGGTGATTCTTCAGCCAAATGGTCGACGATCTCCGTTTGCTTCACATGTGATGTAGCCTCTGAACTTCCTGTCCAGCAATGATAATTTTTTTCCACCTGCATGTACAGTGACTCCGACAGACTCCAGATGCTGCCTCCTGGGGAGGCTGGTTACTTATTAAATCAAACCATCAACATAAAACTAACACGTAAATCTAACAAATCCCACCATGACCGTTCGCTCGCTAATACCTTTCCCATGACTCTTGTCTGCATCCAGTGTCCAGATGTGGCGATATGTTAGCAGTATTTCAAACTTGGTCTTCTCCTATCCTTTGAGCCCTGATCAACATTAACCATTTTTCTTTGTTTCTATTTCCGTAACATAGCGAGCAGATGTACGAAACGCAAGCTGTAAATATGGGTGACGATTGTAGGCCGACAATCGTGGGGAAGGATACATCTGAATGTAGTCACAAAGGGTTTCTTCTCATTTTCCTCATCCTGTCTGCAGTTTCGCAGTCGGCATGCGGTTTTTGTGGTCATGTTGAGGTTTAGCAAAGTTCACATTCAACTCGCACCATATGCCTGACATCAGGAGCGGCTCCCTGTCAGTATGTCAATATTAGTGATAGACACAAAAAGCGTATTGGAATACGATTCTTTGGACTGAGTATAACCAGATGATTTTGTGGGGGTCAGTGACGGTGTGGCGGGACATTCCCCTGACTTTGGTGCACAAGCAAAGGTTGAGTTTCCAATTGTGACGGTGTGATTGTAATGGTAGTCCGTCTCTATATGGGCCCTGCTACTGAATAACGCCAAGTCATGGATGAAGACCGCTTTTAGCCCAAAGTCTGCTGCAATAGGCAGATGGCTTGCTTTGATTCAATAAGAAATATTTTAATATGTACTTTAGTAAAATGGCCAATCATTACATAAGCATGTATAGATTTCACTAAAATTTGGTTTCCTATAAAAATGAAACAGTTGGCCAGCTAACGGTAAACAGTATATGATATCATTTATCATATCATGTTGGATAAACAAAAAAAATTAAAATAGCATCAAAATAGAATAGGCCACATAAGACGATTAACATTGTGTGGTCATATACGGTAAGTAAAATGTGCATTCTCAGGTTGATATAGGAGAAACGCTAAAAGGGCATTAGAAAATTCAGATTCGATTAGAAAGAGTTCAGTCATTCTGTGACCTAAAAAGCAGTCAATGAAAGACCAAACACATCAAAAAAACAAAACTCCTTGAGGGATTTACTGACCCCTTTGGTAATTCTGACCCTGAGCTTCCAGTGGGCAACTTTAAAGGATTAAGACACAAGACGGGTTGCAGCAAAGGGTACATTCCAATGACTTACCTCCATTCTATCGGGAAGTGGCAATATCCACAAGATGTTGGTTGAAGGAGAACCAGCGTGAACAGAAGGGGGAAGAAAGAAAGCAGAGGCATAGCATTTAGTCTTGCATGGAAGACAAAATCAAACATGGTCTTCAGCTATCCATGTCCTAGGTTTAGCATACGTCTGTGGAGGGACCAACAAGTGATTGGCCAATGCGTGTGGTCATCATGTGTTTTACTTGAAGTGGGTGTTGTGTCTGGGGTGGGAGTTGAAAAGGAAACAAATGGTCGAGGAAAAAAAAAACAGCTGAAACCACATCAAACAGCTAACATAACACAAAAGTTAAGTAGTCGAAGCTCCTCAGATAACTCCAACAATGTATTCAAAGATCCAAGTGTGGAATTAAATACTCACCTGCGACAGTCACTCGAGCGGTTGCTTTGACAGTGTTGGCCCCAGCACTGTGTCTGTTCGAGGCCAAGCACGTGTAAAGAGCTGGCTTATTCACCGTCACCCGTAGAACCGACAAAACCACTTCTCCCACCAAGGTCTCATCCACTGACGCACCAGAGATCTTGGAAGGACAGTACAGTATAATCATTTTCTTTTCAAATTAGTCACACTCATGTATAATGAGACATATTTTAGAAAATATATCCAGTCATCAAAGGTTGAGGATAAAAACATATTTTGTGCTATCGGTCCATTTTTAACAGATCTCCAAGATCTCCAAATATTATTTCTGTCATTAAAGTTGCGATTTTGATTTTTTTTTTTTTTAAGTCTGCATTGGCAAACGTGCATTATGCAATAAAATGCAAATGTTCAATTTATTCATTTGTTTATTTACTTATATAAGGGGATTCATGCCACATTTGTAGTGACACCAAATATAAGTTGATGATATTGAGCGATGCCTTCAGTTTCTGTGAGCCAGCACTGCTGAAATAAATTAAGTTTAACAGGCTGCCAGGAAACCTTTTAACACACACATGTGCACAGACACACACACAAGCCATATTTACAAGCATTACTGGCAAGTAATTATTTATTATTTTTTTTTTTTTTAACAAGGACCCAAGCCTGTCAAAACATTCTAATGTGTATGTCTGCCCACAATTCCCCATTTAATGCTTCTTGTCTTGCTGGCAACATAATTTTTAGTTGCATAGTAAACCTAAACTGTGTTCAAATGACATTACAATTAACAGTGCACAATGAATCATTTCAGTAAATTGCACACTCACTCTAGTTCAAATCTTTTTAAAAACATGGGTGACCCCATTTCCACAAACAATCCCGCCAAAAAATGGTTTCAATTATTTTGTGTTTTCGTACTAATTGAAAACCTACCAATTTTTTTTGGGTGGGGTCCGTTAACAAATACACATTTGGACTTTTAAAAAATGAGAGTGTGTTATTGCTTTGGTTGAAGAAAATTGCCAGACTCAGAGTTGCACGTTTTTAAAGCCGGTGATGATTGTGACGAATCGTCCCGGTGCCATTAATATGTAATCAAACTGTCTCGTAACTTGATGCCTGCATAAATCATTTTAGAATCCAGCACGCTGAGTCACAAAATACGATTCAGTCATGATGGGTTTTTTTTGTGTATACAGTGATGCATTCATCAATCACCACTTAAGAGCACCAGTATCACATTTAAATACCTCAGAGAAGATGTCAATCAAACTTGAGCATTATTAGCATTGTCAATGGTTATATTAACTTGTAATATATATGTACTTACTGATGTGGTCTGTTGTATGTTTGTGTGTCATGTATATCCCAGCGGGACTATTATAAGCATGTCCATGTACTGACACAAAAAACATTTGACTTCGGATACCGTGTCTCTCTCAACTTTAAACCACAATATCAGGGCCCGTCATTAATTTTGGCCACGGATGCTCGACCACATTTGTATTTCATCATCATTTTTTTCCATGACAAGCTCGTGCAAACTTGCTACGTCCCCATTGGGCACATTTCTTTTTAAATTTGCATGCACTAACTTTGTGAACTACTTTACGACAATGTAATAAGTTAAAAGTTCAACGTCATAAAATTGATTGCAAAACAAGTTGTGACCTTTGTGTCAATGTGTTAAAATAGTAAAAAAAAAAAAAGAAAAAATGGAAATCTGCTTAAAGCATCAGACAGTTTACTGCCTTAGTCGTCTGGAGCCTCATGCAGTACACTCACTGTATTCCCATTTTCTAACCAGGTGATGGTGGGGATCGGATTCCCAGTGGCATTACACTCCAGAGATATTTGGCTGCCATACGCGACTCTCTTCTCCTTGGGAACTTTCAGAATTCTTGCTGGAGCTGGTCATGTCACCGACAGACCACACACATACAAAAAAACAAACATTAAAAAAAATAAACATAAATGGACACATGGAAGAATTCCAACGTGTTCACAGTGATGTTTTGTGGCTATGGAAATGGTTAACAGATGCTTGTTTGTACTGCCTCATTTTTGGCATCCAGAAAACTTGGCGACAACAGTAAAGGAATAAACAATGTCTTCTCTTTTACCACACCACATGTTATCAGTTTTATTCCCGCTAATTAAAACACTGCTCAGGGTGGAGCTACGATAAGTTTTACATGAGCTTTCCAAATAAATTTACCAATGGCAGTGTTATAAATTGCCCAGCCCTAACATCTGAAAAAAAAAGTCAATCAAACACGACAAAGTATTTCTATATTTGTTGATGTCGATTTTAACAGCCCACTAAATAACAGGATTCATATCCGTTAAATCGGCAGCACGTTTGCCTCACATTTCAGAGGTCAGAGGTACTTACCTTGCACTTCAATGGTGGCAAGCTTGGAAAATGCCGAACCAAAGCTATTTCTCGCCACACATCGATACTGCCCGGCATCTTCCTTTTGAATATAGTTGATCTTCAGTGCACCATAATCAAGAATATTGACACGGTCGCTGACCTGTGAGATGTTGACATTTTGTTCAAATTATTACATCACTAAGACAAAAGTAAGGAACGTCCAACCTTACCTTAATAAGCTCATCGTCTTGAAGCCAGTAGATGTCTGGTTTTGGGTTGCCAAGGGCAACGCATGGTAAAACTGCTTTGGACTCAACCAAAAGCGTGACATTTGTTGGATGGCGCTTGATTTGAGGCTCTGGTTCAGAAAGGGAAATGCATTCAATTCAGGTTCCCTAAAAAGATTTCTGCCAATCAAAAGTGTTAGGGGCAGTTTTCACATGAAGCAGACATACTCATTTTTAACTGGAGCGCTCCACAGCTTTTGGCTGGCTCTCCAATTCCATTATTGGCAATGCAGCAGTACTCTCCGTTGTCATTTTCTCTTGCGTGAGGGATAAGAAGCATTTGTCCATGTTCGCGAGTAAGGTACCTGGAGTCGTAGTACCTGATAGGACAGAAAAGGACAAAACAACCAATTATATATATATATATATATATATATATATGTATATATATATATATATATATATATATATATATATATGTATATAAATATATAATTATTTATAAATATTTATATATATATATATATATATATATATATATATATAAATAAATATATAATTATTTATAAATATTTATATATATATATATATATATATATATATATATATATATATGTATATAAATATATAATTATTTATAAATATTTATATATATATATATATAAATATATATATATATATTGTGGAATTTGAGTTAAGGAGTAAAATCCACCCGTTGTCACGGGGCGGCCATTTTGTTACTTTCTGTCAATTACAAAGTGAAAGTCCTTTCTGTAACTTAAGTTTACTGTTTCATCTGCTTAAAAAATTAACTTACATTATTGGCTGGTTGTTCTTGGTCCACGTGATGTCTGCTGAAGGTCGAGATTCAACCTCACAGATGAAAGTTGCATTGTGATCCAGTAGTACATCCACTGTCTCCAATAATGTAAGAATACGAGGCGCTAGAACGAGAGTATTCAAAAAGAGCAACTGTGAGCAAATTTGCATTTGATTTGAAAGGCTGCAGCTTATGCGGCTGTCTATATACCAAAAATGTCATCACGGAAGTTTTTAATTATAAGAATCTGTTTTCATAAAGGAACATTATTTTGTTTAATTTTCAGTGATGATAGATATTTCACTGAGCCGTTGTGAAACACCTCATTCATAATAGGAAGTGAGAATTACTGAACAGAAAAAGAGGTGTTGAGAAAGTATCAGTGGTCAGATATTTATTTTTTGTCTGGGGAATATATTGCAAAGGACACCAAGACAAACATGGACAGTAGCAGAAGGATGAAATCGCATCCACGCCTATCTGATCCGAGACATCAGGTTTGCATTAAACTTCGTACGAACTCATGAACAGAAGTGAATATAAAGCGAAGACAGAATTAATGAAACCAAAAAAAAAAGAGAAAGTAAAAGACGGGGAATGAATAGGAAAGGCTGAGTTTTATTTTGTTTGGAATGAACTGTTGGTCAATGTTACTGAAATTGAAACGCTAATGTGAAATCATATTGAGCTTTCAAAACAATCACCTTCATCAAGGTCAAACCAAAGTGAAGCTGTTAGCTTTGAAGTTACAGTTTAAAACGCATACTGCCTGAAATAATGATGGTGATAATCATAATAATAACCCAAAGTACAACCAAGCCTGTGTTCACAGGTTGATATTAGCATTTAGCTTGAAGTGCTACATTGCAATTTACACAATTTGCATTTTCGCATTAGTGGGTCATGTTTAATTAAGCAGTCAGGCCGTGCTGCTGCACATTTCCACTCGGTAAATATTCTTGACTATGTGAATAATAAAGTTCCGTGGCATCTACACTATGTGGGTCAATAAACACCTTCCTCCCTTGCCCTTGCAGGATGCGGCGATCAGCAGATGATCTCAGGGTGACATACTGTCGTGTACACGCATTTGAAGCCTTTTGCAAACGTACAGCAGGATAGAGATTTCCTTTCACTTGTACATTTTCATGAGAATAGCCAATTATAAGAGGAAATAGTTTCATGGGGTACGGTGCAGCTCGACTGTGTTAACTCATAATAACGTTTGCTTCAGCATATGCAGGCGCCGCTTACCTCTCTGGATGCCATTCGTCATGCTGACCAAAACCAGAAGGGAGAGGATCTTCAAGACTGAAATGTGTCCAATAGTCTTCATCCTGGCTCGGAAATGGGCCACCTGGGCCCGGTTTCTTATAATCAAACGCCTGTGTTTATTTGCCCATACTTTCTCGTTTCTTCAGTGCGTGCTGAAGTCGTCAGGCAGCCATGCTTAACAGTGACCAGCTCACTCAATGCGTTTTAACATTGTGAGTGACAGCGGCAGCTGCTCGCTATGCTCACATGCAGTCAGCCGCACAAAGTTTGGAGCCACACTCAAAGCTCAGAAGGGCTCCAGTGGTGCAAAAGCACTCCACTGTTTATAAGCTTGATTCATGAAGTGACACAATGATGACTAAACTTTACGGTTGTAGGGTACAATGTTTCGAACAATGTGGCAGATAGTATTCCACATGATAAGTAACCGGAAATGGGTCAATGGGCATCTTAACGACAACTTTTACTTAGTGTAGCTTTCTTCATGTTTAGTGTTTTTCACGGAGTGTTTTAAACGGGTATATATTTTTCAAAAGCAAATACTGGAAAGCATATGATACACATATTTACTTTGTAACGCTTTGCATAGATGGGGCAGGAGGCCTTGGTGTCCACCTGTTGCCTGCGGACTTTATTTTAGGAAAGGAATGGCGCTTCAATGGCTTTTCATCCTTCCGACTTCGGATGTAGTCAACTATTGTTATACCTTTGAGAGATTAGTCGGACTCATTTTGGACTGTGTTGAGATACAACTACAGTCTTTAAAGTCTCGTTTTGTGTCACAGAGACTGGTATTTTACCTGATAATTTGCTGTATGCATTTTTGAGAATGTATATATTTGGCTTGTTGTTTTACAACATGCGGCATGCCATAAATATTGGGAAGTTGGATGGTAGGCTACTGAGCTAACAAACACTGTGAGCTACCTCTGTTTAACCACTAGATGGTGCTATAGCTCTAACATTGACAATGATGGAAATTTTGTTTCTTGTAGTTTTGGGTCTTTATTGGCAGGAATATTGCGATACTCGTGCATCATAAAAGCAGAAACAAAAACAAATTGCACAATATAAATCTAATTTAAATTTATATTTATTTATTGAAGCATCCACCCATTCATTCTGTGTATTACTGAACTTGTTCAGAATGAAGGGGAAGTGCAAGTCAGCTTTATGACTAAAGCAACAAATAAAGAAAAATGTTTTTTGTATTAAAAGCCAGAACCTATTCATTTATTTTGCACACACAGCCAACTTCGTAGGCACAAAAGGCAAGTTGAGTTTGATATCAGTCATGCCCTACCTTTCTCCTCCTACAATGATTAATCTGCTCTTGCATTTTGACACCTGAGATCAAGTGCTGCACTCTGGACCGATCAACACGCACATGAAGGCACACACACTAAGTAGAAGGGGTCAAACATGAAGGTAGTCACACTCAAACGTTGGAGGTTGACTTGCTAGTCAGGTAAGATTGATCTTGATATTATACCCTTTTTTTTGTACCTTAATGCAAAGTATGTTGATTTGTTGAGGTAATAATAATAGTTTTAGCAACTTTTAAATGCATGCATAAACGCATTTGTTTGTTTCGTTTTAGGATCAATTCTACATTTAAATAAAACAAGTGATGCCCAAGGATATTAAAGTTAATCTTATGTCATTAAGTCACTAACGTGCAGTTTATTTCTAGTACTATTAGTTGAAACTGTTGAGGAGCTCATACAAATATGAGCCACTTGTGAGAGAAAGATGAGAGGGGAATGACAAAGAGGAAGGTGGGGAAAAGGGACTGCGTGTGTCTCCATGGGTCTTACCTTATTTCCTGCTTTGCAACTTCACAATCAACACCTTTTATTTTTGCTGCGTAAAATATCCCAGCGGATGATATCTGCTCACATTTGCTTTCATGGCGGGTTTAAAAATAAATCAATCATTTTGCTCAGTAATTAGGTTATTTAGTTTAAATTGTAACTCTCTGACTATTGAAAACAATAATTCTACAATGATTATGTTTTAAGGTTAGTATGATGTGATGGCACACACACTCATTCACACTTCATTTAGGTGGGAACACCATGGGTGTGATTTACTTGCTCCGGGCCTTAACCTACATGTTAGGACTTGACAAAGACCAAGTTCACTCTCACACCCTCAACACCAGCTTTTGGAGGGGCGGGGCGGTGCTTTCTTTTAATCTATATAATCCAATTGACATGTTGAATTTCTGTTTTTGCTCCATTATCACGGTGCAAAACAGGATCTACCAAAAATCTTTCGTCTCGTCCAGGGCCTTCTCATTTTGACCTGATCAACTTACACGCTCTGCTGATCACAATAGGGAACTCAGCTCCAGTTCCATATAAGATGCAATAGACTACTGCAATATAGTTAAGTAAAAAAATGAATTACTTTGGTATCTTCATCTTTTGACACGTTAGCATGAAATTCTCCCTTTTTAGTCAATTACTGCTCACACACAAAACACTAAGGCTAACATGCTCAATTGAAAAATAAGGCAAAATCAGTCCAGCCTATTTGATCATTCAATTTAGCCCCCGAGAAAACATCTGACAAATTATTACTTTCCTATCACCATTTTATTTTTCTTGCAAAAAGGTGACATGTTCCTTCTACTTTTAACAACGTGCCTTTATATGTTGCGTGAAAATGCACATTGTGAAAATGTCAGTCCAATGCGGAGGGTGTTGTGGCTTCCTGGCGACAACTACGAAATACCTGAGATGTTTCTTAGCAGCAAACATGCTGAGACAGCACTGTAGAGAGGCAAATGGCTAAGTTCTACGGTTGTGTCACTAGTGGAAACCGGGGAACGGGAGAAAGAAAAATAAAGGAATGGATGGAGAGAGAGAGAGAGAGAGGGAGGGAGAGCACTGGTGGATATGCCGACACGAGTCAGTGCTCCTGGCTGAAGGATAAACAGTGCACTCTGTCATCACTGGTTACTGGGTGGAGTACTGTTATTAACTCTCTTGAAGAGCGTAAGAGAGTGAAGGCAGTGGCAGGGAGAGAAGGAGATAAATATAACACATCAAACGACAGAGGGAGAGAGAGAGAGAGAGAGACTGAGAAGAAAATAGTTGACACTCAAAGAGAAGAAAGAGCCTGAGACAAAGAAATCGAAGACAGGAGCGTCAAGTTAATGTAAGATTAAATGCATTTATTGATCATTTTTCTGCGTCTATTTTAAGCAGCTCTTGCAGCAACGACAAGCACACGTCCACATTTCCAAGTTTGCTTCTTTTTCCGACCTCAGCTTGGCTTTGTTTTTCTTGCCTGCTCGCACACTTGATCTGATTGCCTTTGCGTCTTTGTGCAGTAGTTGATGCTATCAGAGATGAATGAGGCTGGTCTTCTTCCACTGATCCAGGCGGGAGATGGGAGGACTCTGTCCAGGTGGGTTGACGAGCGAACGCTCTTTAACCGGAATTTGTTTGCCATCTCACTGTTTGATTGAATCTTAAATGCTGCACATTGTTGGCTTTTGTTATCCATGGCGATTGATTTTAGGGCAGAGTTTCTCTCGTTGATAAGCACCTATAACTGCTTCCTCAAGGACCAGACTCAACTACATCTCAGTTACTTCCAGGTAGCAAGCACACACAGTCTGCTCATCAGGTCTTATAATATTGTTTTCATTGAACGTTTATCCATCACGCTCGCGAGTCACGGTTTATCGTTTTGTAGAACTGCATTGCATGCTTCCGATATTCTCAGGAAGCTTAGCCACAGACTGCCGCCACAACAATAAACTGACTGTATTGTTAGGTCAATATAATACCATGAAGAAAAATGAAGCGCTCAATTGAAAACTCTAAATTGTCCATTGGTGTGAATATAAAGTGTCCAGACCTCTTCATTTGCGGGCCGCTAGCTCCACTTTAAAATTAGTTTTGCTTTAATTTATTATACACGCGAAAATCAGTCAAGTAAGTAGTAAGCAGTTATGTATAATTTTCTGTTAAACTGCAACATTACAACTCACAGACAACAGTTAAAGATTTTTTTTTAGATTTTAGCGTGGGGAACTGCCTAAAAGACTAGATCCACCCCAGCACTGAAGAGCAGCCGAATCACATTCAGAAGCAAAAAGGAGAGCAAACGCTACTAAGCTGACCATTTTGAAAACAGATAACATATGTTCATAAATGGGGCATTCATGCAGAGCAGAAACTGTCTGAAAGTATTTTTGCTCCTAAAATTGATTATCTTCCTGCACCGCAGTATTTTGTTATTTTAGTTCTAAATTGTTTACTTGTATCTTTGCATAAATAAAAAAAGGTCAACAGTAAAGACACCAAATTATTATTAGCAGTGACAGAAATATTTTTGACACCCTCCTTCTCATTTAGCCCACGTTCACTTTATTTTTAACATGCCTTGTGGGCCGTGTCAAATGAAATTTTTATTAAATGCTGCGGGCTAGTGAAAACTGTACCAGGCCAGATCCAAACCACCTGTAAAAATCAGTTAGGATAGGCGCTATCTCTGACCAAGCAAAGAAAAGAAAGATTGATGGATGAGGGTTTAAGTATCAAATGCCGTGACCATTTTCATCATGTGATGTTCTGTTTGTTGTCTTTAAAATCATTCCTGACATTATTGTTTTTTTGTTGTTCCGAAATCAGCGTGATGACGGGGAATTGGTTGTAGAAGGCTTTGTAAATATCTGCTGGGGAATCCGACGACCCATTCGGCTGAAAATACAAGATGAGAAACAGACGGCTCCTTTAGCTCCCCAGCTCTCATCTGACCCAATCAGCCCAGTCAGCCCACTTGGAAACAGGAGGTTGATTTCACTTTTGGATTGTTGTTTTTTTGTTGCAAGAGCGCTGTTGCTTTTTGGAGTCTCACACATTTTTGAATATCGACCTGTTGTCAAAGGCCACCTTAGCCACAGTTTCAGTTCAATTTGCAAGCTTGTGTCTGTGCAGGGGCATGTCACGGTGGGGGGAGTTTCTCGACCTACACCAGATAGATGAGATGGCTCGCACAGCACATGAAACAGTCATCAAAAATCCTCTACCAGGTTGACTAGTTTTGAGACTTTGAGTTACAGGATGTTTTATACATTAATAATAAGAATTTGACAAAGAACGATGCATGTATGCTTGTCTATTATTATTATTATTATTATTATTATTATTATTATTATTAATAATAATAATGATAATAATAATAATAATACCATTATTATTATTGTTATTAATAATAATAATAACAATAATAATAATACTAATATTACTATTATTATTATTATTATTATTATTATTATTATTATTATTATTATTATACTGCTTTTTGCACATGTTCAAAATGGAGTACCTAAGTAGCAGGGTTTCAGAAAAAATCAAATCAAATCAAAATACTTCTAATAGAATTCATGATTTTTTTTTAATGGTATATATTATGTCATTATTTGCAATTTGTTTTTCATTCATCTTTTAAAAGTTCTTCAATGGATCTTTCCAAATATTTCAATGAATGCTCTATTGACTAACGTTATCCCTAATTCTAACCTTGAGCCCTTTATGATAACTATTTTGTCAATTTCAATCATATTTATTTGTCCCCTCCTACCACAATATACAATGAAATGCGCTATATAAATAAAGTTGTATGATATTGTATTGTAATATTGCATGTTGATTAGACTTACCATTAACGTGAGGGTGTGGGTCAATATACTTTTTGACATAATCATTTAGAGCTCCTGTATTCCCTATTTTATGATTGTTTTCCTACATTTTATATTCCAAAGGTGCCATTTATGAGACCACAACCCTGCGTCCTTCGAGGCAGAAGAGCTACGAGCTAGAGTCTGAGTCCAACCTGTTCCGCTGTATGAGTGATGCATCACTGGTCAAGAGGAGAAGTCGCCGAGGCAAGTCAGCGGCACAAAGAGAACGAGAGCGACAGCACCGCTTTTCTATCAATGGACACTTCTATAACTATAAGGCACGTCTGTAGTAAGGTTTCTTACGTGCACTTACTGGCCACAATATTATAGGAATGGTAATAACATAGGAATACTAGAGCTCAAATAAAAAATTCAGCCTACAAATGCAGGTTGGGGACAAATAGGACAAATCCTCCAGTTGTTTATCATTTGTTATGCACAGTTTTCCAATAATGATTTGTTTTGTTGTTCGTAACCAGGGTGAGCAAGATTACTCATCAGCTTCTCTTTGTTTTCCTAGACTTCCATCTTCACTCCTTGCTTTGGCACAGCCACCAAAGTCCGCATTACTAGTTGCATGACCACAAACCAAGTCATTGAGCAGCTACTAAACAAATTCAAGGTGAGGTGATCTACAGTTAACAACCAACAACACATAGGTTCTGTTTTTTTGTCAATGCATTGTAATTTTACGAACTACAGTTGGCACTTTTTAAAAATCTATCTATTTTCCTTGCATGCTCACCTCGCAGATAGAAAATGACCCCCAGGAGTTTGCACTATACTGCGTTCACCAGAGCGGCGGTAAGGTTTGTTGTTATGTCATCAACAAAAGTCAAAAACTTCCTGTCATCTTCGGTGACTTATCCGAGTTGATGTTGCTTTATCTAGAAAAGAGGAAGATGAGCAACAGAGACCAGCCACTGTGGGAGCGCATCCTACAGGGGCCCTCCGATGACACCATGAAGATATTTTTGATGGACATGGATGAAGAGGAAGTCAGCAATGACGTGAGTGCATCGGCCTCTCACCCGCATCCTGTACATTTTTTAATATACAATATAGCGTACTCTAAAATCTCTGTTGATAGGCCAAAATGTCGCATTAAATAGTTAACAATTATTTGAATTCATCAGCTTTATAATACTCACATGCAATGATGCTCATCAACTTTTATGAATCAGGATTTTTTTTTTCTGCCAATATAATCTACCAGGTGGCCCAGTATTTGAACTTGGAGCTTCCCATCTTGGAACAGGTTCTACTGAATTTAAAAGAAGAGGAGAACAGGGAGCTTCAAATGGTTATTAGCAAGTTAGTGTCTTTTTTGGACCTTCTATTCTCTTCTCTTGTGATTTGACAACAATCTAGCTCACATTATTTTACATTCAATTTTCCGAATCCAGGAATTAGTTTTTATGAACAGTTCAACATATGTGATTTTTTTAAAAAAAAAGAATATGTTAAAAAAAAATAAAAAAAAAGTTAAATGTTCATTAAAAGGCTTGGCTGCGACAATTGTTAAAGCTGCAACTAAAATCGATGTATGTGTGCTAATTTTTTCTAGGTACAAAAACCACCACGGTCTCCTCTCTCGTATGCTGAGCTGCAAGATTTCTCCACATATTGAGACCAGTGTCTGAAAAGACACTGAGAGCACCCAGGAACCAACTTGGAGCTAGTTGGATTGTAGCAAAACAAGAAAGTGAAATCAAACTGCTTCCAATATATGAATATATTGTGTGTGGGGGTGTGTGTGTGTGTGTGAGAGAGAGAGAGAGAGAGAGAGAGAGAGAGAGAGAGAGAGAGAGAGAGAGAGAGAGAGAGAGAGAGAGAGAGAGAGAGAGAGAGAGAGAGAGAGAGACCAGACTACTTCGAAAGAAGTGAGCGTGCCATTTTTCAATTCACGTGTCTCAACAAAATGAGAACACATTTCCACTGAACCGAGGAGTCAAATCTTTCCAAGATGTCTCGAATGGTACGATGATTATTTTGTTTTTTTCCATCGATGAGTCAGTCCATTTCTTAAACCAGATTTCAGAAGGTGTCAACTGTATTTCTTGTGCCTGCGGTGTCATCTTTCAACTGTGTTGCACGAGGTTGAGGTCAAACAAGCAAACTGCTGTAAGCACAAAAGATGGCCTCATTAAAGGATATTCATTTGGAATGAAGCACAAGTACAAAGAACACTGTATTAAGTTTACGTGTGTAAGTGTTTTCCCGTTATCATTCACTACATTTGGAGTCGTCCTGAAATCTCATCAGAACAGACTCTCAGTATGAGATCGAGTTCAAAAATCTTTTTTCTATTGCTTCCAAACAGGCCCCCCCAAAAAAACGGTTGTATTTAAAATGTGATTTTTATACATTTTTGCATTTATAACAAAATTAAATAATTGCGAAATACACCAAGCACACTTTGATTGTTTCATTCTCAAGAACACACTTTATTCATGTGTTGTGTCATCATAGTAAGTTGCTCATCATTACACATGTGACACGTTCAATTGTAGTACCAAAATGTAAGAAAAATGCAAAACAATTAAGCCTGAGCGTTGGGCACAGTCTTCTTGCACTTCGACGTCTGCAATTCGTATTTGTCGTTGCGAGGGTTGAATATCACCTCAAAGTGGCACTTGAGATGCTGCAGAGGAGAAAACAACAAGATCTGGATTAAATACACCTGTGCAAAAGGTCAGTCAATCATATACTTCAGTTCTTGTCTTTCCTCATGACTTTCTTTGTAGTAGATTTGAGAATTTGTTGGGGAGTAGAACAAAGAATCAAGAGATTTAAGTAACGTGAAATATTTGTGGTCTGATGAGACAAAGATTGAACTTTTTGGCCTGATAAAAGGTTGTGAAGACTTTAATGTACTTGTCCTTAAAATATGTTAACACATAACTTCGTGTAGTTATAGTTACATCTTATTATTTTCCATTATATCACATACAGTTGCAGAACCAGCAGGAATGAAATGTGATATTTACTGTACCTTTTTCTCAAGATTGCAGTTGTTCAAGTCATGATTTTCACCCTTGAGACACTGGGTTTTCCGCAGTACTGCATCCATCCTGTAGGTGATGCTGTTTGTCACCTGTAGCGGATCATGGCAAATGCACAGTTAAAATGTTTCATGTTTTCAAAGTGCTGCAAAAGGAAAGTTTCCTTCATGTGATCCAACCTGAGTCTGTGCAGATGTGATGGATTGCAGTTTGAACAACTTCTTGGCCCTTGTCTGTGTGTTGAACGTGTCTACGGCGTGCTGGGCCGCCGCCTGAACCCCCGGCGTCTCTGGACTTCTCTCAACCCAGCCACCCAATAGACGGGTTTTTCCTTTGGGGTAATTTAACAGAATGGGTAATAAACACTTACGTGTTCAGCTTGTTCAGATTGTGTGCACACTATTTCCAGATCAAGCAATTGAAAAATATATTCCTCTTCTATTGTAATGAAAGCCTCGAAGAGTAATACCACTGTAAAATATCCTTTCTGCCGTTGTGTGACATCTGTCTAATCCCTACTTTCAGAATTAATACGGAAAATTGGGACTGCCAGGGTTTAGTGGTAGCTTTTTTCCTCCCATGCCTTGTCAAGTGTTCCAAGTCTTGAGCTGTTCCGTAAGGATGAATGATGCAAGAGCAACATGCGAGATGGAAATAAGTTGCAGATGCTAAATACAGCTGTAACCTAATAAAACGTGCAATAATTGTGCAAAATTGAATTTTAATCGTCAGATTTTATGTACAAGACTTTTAGCAAGTGGATGACTTTGTCACCCAACTGCAACAGCTATACATACTAATAAATATCCGTTTCTTTTTCTCTTTTGCCACGAACGGCTCCGATTATTTTTCTTCCAAAGTGACTCCCTACCCCAACTCTTCTGAGCCAACAGAAACAGCAGCTCAGCAATGAGATTTTTTTCCGACACAGCCAAAGTGTCTGAGTCCTAATACTGAGGCAAACCGCATTTTGCCATTGTGTCATGCAGATACGGGCATACACCAAGTTTACTGAGAGCAGTACCGTGTTTGTAACGCATATAAGCTACGGTACATATAGGACACTGCACTGTATAGAACTATGCTGTGATGTATTTAACAATTTGTTT
Source organism: Idiotropiscis lumnitzeri (assembly GCF_059441095.1). NCBI lineage: Eukaryota > Metazoa > Chordata > Actinopteri > Syngnathiformes > Syngnathidae > Idiotropiscis > Idiotropiscis lumnitzeri. The sequence goes on from NC_142408.1 coordinate 8,880,162, forward strand.
TATCAAAGTACGCCATATTTGACGATTTATATTTAGAACATCAGCATACTGCTTGCATACAGAATTTGCGAATAATTGCAATTGCCAGTTCCTACGGTGACTCCAATTTGAAATTATCACTCTGTTGGTAGAAGTGTATTTCTACTCCAACATAACAACTGAACTTGTTTAAGTCAGTTTATTTAGTGATGGGAAATTTGTTGTTGTTGGTTATAGCCCAAGACTTTAACTTATTAAGGGCAAAAAATTGCTGAATAATTTGCTATTTTTGTTACAAGCTCAACTTAGATTACTCTTCCAGCCTTCAGTTTTTTTTTTATTAATTAATTTATTTTATTTTACAGTACCTCAGCATCGAAGTCCAATTCTTTAAGATGGTATTTTTACTTGACAGCTTGTTTTGTAAATATTATGCATTCTACTTACTTGGTACAATGACTGCCTCCAAAATTTGCTCCCCAACGTACATCTGAAGAAGTGACAGACACAGAAGCACTGACAGAGGGAGATTCATCTTGACTTGTTGTCTACTATATCACCATGCAAAGCGTCGAGAAAGATGCTGGTAAAATATCCACACAAAGATCACCGCTGAGCAGGTGAGGTTGAACCACTGTCCAGATGCCAATAGAGAATGTTACGTGTGTCCGCCTAGAAAGAAACAGAGTCATATAATACAAGTATATACCAAAATAATAGTGCTGGAAAGTGAACTTGACTTGCCTTTTGGGACGTCAAAGTGTGACTTGACCCTCCGGGTGCTGGAGCGACAGTGAGGCAGAGTGAGAGAGAGGAGTGTGTTGTTTGTGGATGGTGGTGGCTTTGCAAAGCTTTGCGTCTGGTATGTTTCACAAGTCAGTGACGACCCACCCACTGACTGGAAATGACGCCATGCACACAGGGATTAAATGGTCATCAGTGCCTTTAGTACCCGTCTGTGCACGCTCGCGTGTGTGTGTGTGTGTGTGTGTGTGGGTGTGTGATGTGGCTGAGAGTCAACTGTTAATGATTCTGTGACGACACCAAAAGTGAGTGTTGTTGTTTTAAACGCTGGCATTTGGAGTATGTGTGACGCACATTTGAACAAAAGGTATCGGCGTGTGAAAATAAACTAGGAAGTTAGTTCTTTGTATTTTTTCACACTTCAGGGAAGACTTTCTAGAAGATGTTGAGTGTGTCTGTAGAAAAAAAAAGTGACTGAGGTCAAGGGTGCATTTGTTGATATACAAGACAAGAGGACCTGTCCAAAATATCGCTTCCAGTTCATGCTGAAGGCGTTTAATGCATGGGTTGAGGTCAAAGGTTTCACGTTCTTCCACATCCCAATTCAAGTAAGTGCTGCGTGCTTTGTGAAATGGGGCACATTCATTTGAGAGCAGGAAAGGATCTTCCCCAAGCATCTGATTGGGAATAATGTTGTTACAATTGTGATTTGTATGGGAAGAATGAATCTATCATAAAGCCTCATTGATATATTAAGATGTCTGTCTCAGGACTTTTAGTTTACATTGTGTTAGTTCGTGTAAATGTTTATAAGGATGGTTGCATTTCATTTTTTCCTTATGAAGGTTTTATATCGCAAAGTATGTGCTGTCACAGCATGCATTTACACTGTCATTTTGTCATCGTAATAGATAGACTCGCCCATTCAAATAGTGGGATTAAATACACAAAGGTCGCCATCACCTTGAATGAAACTGTTAAATTCAGTTGTATTGTGGCATCAAGCCGCTTTTAGAAAGAAGGCGGAGCGTGAAATTGCACATCACGTCTGTTCATTGGATGATGACTGCAGTCTTCTCTGCCCTTTGATTAAATTACAGTTACATAATAGTAAAAACTAATACAGCACTTATCTGATATTAGCATAAATCCATCTTTTTACAATGTGCAGTGTAAATACTTTGACCAACCAGTATTTTTCCAAACGTTTCTGTAATGCGACAGAAATTCCTGCAGGGGTCGCAACAGGCAAAGTTGTCAACCAGAGTCAAGTCTAATGTTAATAGTTGTTCCACGATAGTTTTTTTTTTTTTTTTTTAAGTTTACTGACCCATGCATTTGGTGTTCTTTTGGCAAATGAAAGTCAAACGAAGGAATATAATTAAATACTAAGGAAAATAAGAATGAAATGCGAAAATAAGAATTATAGTAGACTAGTAGATATCAGAAGTGACAAATTAGCGCAAATATTGTGTGGGGAGGAGGGAATATTTAGCGAAATAGTAGTGGAATAGCTGAATTTGAACGTCTCCAAAAGTGTTGGAGCAAAAGTGGTCACAGAGTTTATGTCAGATAGCGTATAGTAAATGCCTTGCCTTAAATGAACGAATAATTGTGAAGGATCTAAAAGGAACAAGCCCAGCAGTGGAAACAAACATGTTATAAAGCATAAAGACAAATAACGAATAGCCCAACTGGTATTTTTCGCATCCGCCTTTTTAAATTGAAATGCCAATCATAGCCTATTAACAGATTAGGGAGTCATTTGTCAATTTGATGGTCTTTTTAAAAGACCTACTGTAATTTGTTCTCATGACTACATGTGACTCACACCTCCCAAATTAAACTTCAGTATTAGATCAAAATTAAAAAAAAAGAAACATACATGCTGCTACAAACATTTTCCATGAACGGAGCATTTGAAACAGTTTAAAGTGAAATTTATCAACAAACTACGTTGCCATTTGTCTTTTGATGTGTCTCGTTCAGCTGCGTAATTGCTTCTAATGAGAGAGACGTGACACATCCAAAATAGAATTATTAGATCAAACTTGACAGCTTCTCTTTATAACGCAACAAATTTCTTTTCTTTGAAAGGAGTGGAATGCAACAGTGGCTGTAAGTGCTAAACAATTAGCTGAATATAGCCACAGTAGTTGCGGTTGATCAAAATGTCCTTACGACGACTGAGAATGACAACCTCAGATAAATAATCAGATGTTGTCATTTGATGCAATTAAAGGTTCGATTACGTGAACCTCGAAACAGTTTTGACGGTTACATATATTCATGTCAAAGTAAGTACTTTGTAAGTAAGTAAATTATGTGATATTTCTGCAAAAATTTCTACTTTTTCACTTTCTAAAATTAGCACCAATTTTCCCATGTATTGTTATTTGTGTATTTCAGAGGTCAGTTTGCCTCGATTTTTTTTGACTGCATTTGATTAAGAGCCTTGTTGTTGTTTACCCCCATAAAGGTAGAAGCTTTTAGTTTTCGACTAAATGACATTGCTGACATTCACTTAATTGTTTGCAGGAATAACAGGAGCCATTAATGGTTTTAATGACATGATGTCCTCACCATCGGTAACAGATAAATATAGAAGTAGATCAGCGACCACGAGCAAGTTAAGCTTGTATCCTCATATAGACATTGACTCATGTAACAGAAGGAAATCTATTTTAAATGATGCAGGACATTTGTGCCAACGACTGAATGATTTATCTACTTTTGATCCCCCAGAACAAGTGGACTTTGATCAAATATAAATTTGAACTATACAGTAAACGTGTATATAGATTGTACATATGTATTAAATTAGTAGAAGACAGCATAAACAACACCGCCCGTGTTCTCCCTGGTGTTCATCTATCTACTTCTGCATTGTGTTTGCATTTAAAACAGACAGTCACAAACCTCCAATACCTGATTTTTGTAACAAAAGTCACTACCATCCTGTGTGCTGTACCGTCCTCAATGCCACCCAGACATCTCTCAGTGTTGTTTTTCCCAGACTCAATATAATCGCTTTACAGTCATACCCCGCCCACTCATGCAATGATCGACAGCTCGCTTATCCAATGAGCGTCCTTCTATCTTGACCGGCCTCCTTCCCTTGCTTCCTTTGCCCCCACTGCCCCCTCCCCCATCTCCTCCCCCCTTCTTGTCCTCCCGGGTCGATCTCTCGTACCACAAACTCACATCTCGTCTCTCCGGGAAGCCGAAGAACACCAAATGAAAGTTCCAAACATGGGCGAGCAAATAATAATGTCCGCTTGACTCGCGGGGAAGATTTTCCAAGGTAAGCGAGTTGATTTTTTTAAGCGTTCAAATCGAGTGGCGGGGGGTCGGAGGAGGGGGGGGGGGGGGGGGGTGGCGGGTAGCTAGCGGGTTGGCTGCGCGTGCGGCTTGCAGAAAGTTTATCCAGCTCACTCTCCGGGACAGCAGGGAAACTACTCCACTGTTTGTCCCCGTGGGAATGTGTCACGCTACTATTATATGCGTGTGCGCACCGATGAACAAATCCTTGTACTACATCATTATTATTTGATGTCCGAGTTGACTTGCTGAATATGGTCCGATTTAAGTGCGCGCACTAAATTGTGTATTATCTGTGTATGACGTTCAGAGTCTTGTGATTTTGTTATTACCTTTGTATTTCAATGCATGCATGTATGTTGTTCATTTATTATTCAATGGTAAGGTTTTGAAACTCTTTGTTGTTATCGCCCCCCCCCCCCCCCCCAAAATGAACAACATCATACCTGTTCTCATGGAGTGGTTGCTACTGGACAGAAAATAGATTTGAGACAGTGGTCTCGGGACTACAGATGTGCATTCCTGCAGCCAGTGAAGTGATCAAGGCTTTAAATAGAGCCCAACAGGAATGCAAACAGAGCCAGTAGAGACACCAAGCCTGGGGGCGTCTGGGGAGTAGCAGAGTAAAGGTATTTTGCTTAGAATAAGCAGCAATTTGTGCCCCACTTTTGAATGTCACTCCAATTAGCAAGGACATGTTGTGCAAGGATGCTTTTGTGAAAGGAGATGTCGCTCTTCTTGTACTTAGAATCTGATGTTGGGCGTTTTCAAAGTCTTCAAGTGTGTCTCTTCATGTTTAAGAACTGCATTCTGATTTATTTTCAAGTTTTCTCCCTTCACTGTGGTAAATCAATTCACTCTGCATGGCTTCATCTCAGTAGGTACAAGGTAGCTTATCACTGGCGGTAGCTTTAGGCAGGAGAAAATTATGAGCATTTACAAGCCAAACACTTAAGACGGTCTTAATGTAGTTCAGATTTACTCTCCGTTGCAGCTTGAGGTGGTCGGAACTAATGCAGTGATGCTGATGTTTTCACTCTCCACCTTTCTGGCCAAATTAGGAAAGGTTTCTCAATTGTAATCTCTACTTGGTCCATTTTTGGATAAAAACTATATCTGATACGCTTATATAACCAGAAAATCTCTTTGTTACGGTTATTGCTTTTCCAATGTCAAAGAAAAAACCCACACGGACTAGTTAAGAAAAAAAAAGTGTCTCGGCGTTTTCCTCTTGAAATTCATCCATCCCAAATGAAGTCATTAGGCCGTGAAAGAGAAAAATGCATTTGAATTGCGATTTTAGGGATGGCTGTTAGAAATAGTGCAAGGAAAATCCCACATTTCTTTTGTACATAGATGATATAAATTAGTGTTACAATGGACCCTCCACGGTTGAACAAAATCCATTTCATTCATAGTTTGAACATTTCCTCCATCAGAAATAGTGAAAATGTTATTAATTTGTTCCAGAGTCAAACTATAACAATGAAAAATTTTTTATTTTATTTTAATGAAAATCCTTCAATTTTACGCTCCTATTTTACAGTAGTCTAAGTGTGCAAAAATGTACTGATAATAAACAAAACAAACAATAAAATGCACTCTATATCTTCACATTGATAGCCAGTGAAGTGGAGAAGGAGTGAGTTTGAAAGTGATTCACCTCACACTGCAGATCACCTTTTAAACATTCTGAACTGACTGTCATAAATAAAAGAGGGAAACATCAAAATCATGCATAATAGAGGCCCTCAAAGGACCACAGTTGGTGACCCTTGATTTGGAGTGTTCAAATAACCAAACATGCAAACGGACACTTCATCGATATCATTTGTCTTGTAGTGTTCTCAACGTTTTCTACCGAGGCACAAAACAATATTTTTCGGCCTCACCAAGTTATTTTGCTCGCAGCTAAACTTTCCTTGGAATTGCCTTTCGCAGTGGTTCTGGTTTTAGTTTCTCTTCAGCTTCCCTTGATAGCCTGCAGACAGCTCTTACTGGCAGTCCAATCGCTTCTCCAGCTAGCGCTGGCCAAAGCACACATAGACATGCAGTATATGTGTACACATACTGGCTCCATATGGACCTCCTCACATACTCGTACATCCACAATATGCATTTAACACATGCGTGAAGACGCAGAGGTTTTGAACGCATGTAATCACACATACCCAGCACGCCAGCGACTTTATATTCTGTTCTCTGAACTCAGATTTCACGAGTCGCACGCATATGGGCCCTCAGTAATCAATTCAAAATTAGAGCCAAAGCTGCTCCAAGAACTTCAGCACTGCTTGCCAACTCTGACTCTGAGGCCATACTTTTCTTGGTATGCGTGTGTGTGTGTGTGTGTGTGTGTGTGTTTGTATGAGAGAGGCAGAGAGAGCCAGCTTTTGATATTGAACCAACTTTGAGGGGCCTACAATGGGGCATTTCTTCTCCACTCTGCTTCTTTCTTCTCACTCATAGTCTCCAAAAGCAGATCTTTGTATATTCTTATGCAGTAGTTTGCAACAAAATAATAATCTCAAATTAAATCTCACAGTGGTTGGTCCTTTTCGAGTCCGACCTTCGTTCCCGATATTAATTACAGTTCCGACTGCTCCAAGCCACACAGTGAAGCCACTAAAGTGGAGTCTGGTCTTGTGGCTTTAGAGTTGTGGGTTCTTTTAAGCTCACAGCTGACCAATAAAAATAGTGATTGTTTTGATAATGTGGCATTTTGTTCGAAAAAAGTTTTACCTGCATTGAAAATGTACAGTCGAGTTTTCTTGATTTACCCATTCCAAAAAAATTCGCATTACTACGGAATCGGACAAAAACTGAAGCAATATTTCCCATAGGAAATAATATAAATCAAACTAATCTGTTAAGGGTACCTAAAACCATTGAAATACAAAACATTCTATTAATATTAACTATAGTTTTCAATCCAGAAAACACTTTGAAATAATTGTAAAGAAATAATGAAATGGATAAATGAAGATTTGCCATTATTGAAGATTTTTATGTAACATGAAAAATGGTAAAGATTGTTCCATTGTGGCTTATTGAATTATCACACTCTTTAAATCAGCCCAAAAAACATGAGAAATGCTTCTGGTGAATACATGGAGTGACCCTGACCCAAGAAAACCCCCAATAAACATTGAAAGCTAGATTCCAGGAAGTGAGCGGCCAAGTCACACGGGCAGGCAGATGTGTTTGCTACGGGCCTTTTTTCAATTGTATCAACACCAAGCGGAGGTACGAAAAATGCATTAATTCTTTTTGCAAGAACAAATAAACCTTTGAAAACTGTAACGGATCATAACTAAGGCTCGCTTCGAAGAATTGATCACCAATTCGTCCAATTGTGAGATCCCGTGACAGACTCAAGAATGACTGAAATTAATGTCGGCCTGTTCCCTAAACAAACGTTATTTTGTATTCGTATCTCCTCGAGGTTGATCCACCAATCCAGTAGCTGTTCTCCAAGAATCTTGGGAGAATAACGCACTGGGGCAGTTATGTCCGTATGCTTTAGGAATTCTGTGACCCCCGAAATGTTAGCTATTGCTAACGTCCAGCAAGTCATTTCCGAACAAATTTGTTGACCCGGCACGTTATCCGTGTGAATTTCGAGCGTTCTTGAATGAGCAGTTCCCGGATCAGTGGATTGGTCGTCATGGTCCCGTGCAATGGGCTACCCCCGGTTCATCTGATCTTACATCAAGTCGTCAATGGAGCAAGGCCTCAGGATCTCCCGACACTCGAAGAAGCATCAGACACGCTTGTGCTTCAGTGACTACCGAAACGTTGTCAGATGTTGGTCAGGCATGCGTGAAATGGAGGCTTGATTGCTACGAAAAAGGTTCACGCTCACGTCGAGGCGTACAGGGACTCCCTTGTACCGCAAGTAATGGCGTGATTGTGGCTGTTGATGTGATCGTACCTCAAGATTACTTTAACTTCATAAGAAATAACCTTGGCCGTGCTAAAAATACCATGCGTACTTTTACAAGATGCTCTGCTGGCTTGTCTAGATACTCTTTAGATATCCTTTGCTGGATATTTTTTTCATTTTATTTTTTATATCAATCTGTCGCAGGAATTCCGCTTAGAATTTGAACACTGGCTTCAGCAGTTGCCATCTTATCTGTGACTCGCATGCCATATTGTATTCAAGAGTATTTGGGCATGGCATTTTTCATGGCGTGTCTGTCGAAAAGATGCTTCCCTACCTAATCTTGTCCTGTGTTAGTGAAACTAGAAATACTGTACAGAAGGTGATTTTAAGAGTTGTATAATTTAAATTTGTGCAGCACTCAAAATGTTTCATTCATTCTTACATGGTTCATTTGTTCAAGACATGATTAATCACCAATCAGTTCCCCTCAATATACATAATTCATAGCAGTCAGTTAATCCAGTAATTGATGATTTAAAAAACATTTTTTTTGATGATGGGCGAGTTTGATAGATAAAATTAATACATTTTCATGCTGCAACGTCGGACCATGATATAATTAAAAACATAAATAATCAAAGAAATAATTAAATAATTTTTTTTTACAAATAATCATTTATAATTTAATTAATGATTCAATTATTTATTAAATTCCACTCTTAATCAAAGAAATAATTAAATATTTTTTTTTACAAATAATCATTTATAATTTAATTAATGATTCAATTATTTATTAAATTCCACTCTTAATTAATAAATGATACATTGAATTAATTAATGACCATTTTCATTGAACATTTCATGGGTGTGTATTTATTTAATGTCGCCACTTTCAGTCCTCCATAATTTCAACGCTTTTACCTTTGATGCAAATTACAGCGTATTGGCATTCTCTGTTCACAGTACAATTTATCGTGACGTTGCCGTGAACAAAACGATAAAACAAAGAAATAATATTGTGTGGGCAAGCTTAAGTTTTTCTTCCGCTGCAAGGTGACTGCGGTATTTTGGAATCATGATTAAAAATTGATCGTCTTGTCAGTTTCAATTTCGAGTGAGTCCGTTGTGATGTCGCGAAAAACGGATTTCCGAGAAGCGTCTGTCCTTGACAAAAACCAAGTGGATGTTTGGCCTAACATGGGAAACGTGTTCAAAGTTTTGGATGGACCTCAGATGCCGTTTGGGACGAGTAATTTGTTCGTGGTTTTGTGCTCGTGTCTGCGCGTGCATGTGAGCGCACGCAGGTGCTGACATAATTCTGTTGGAATGTCTATTGAAGATGCGAATGAACCAGCTCTACCTTTTCAGTGAAATTTTACTGTAACCTTTGACACAAATTCAAGTTTTCCTTTTTCTTCCTCCTCTATTTATCATCGCCTTTTCATGATTTTATTGGCTCTCTCGCTCTCTCTGCTTTTGTGCCTCCCGGCTCCCCTCTCCTGCTGTGTTTGTTGTTTTTATGGAGCGTCAGTGTTTTTAGAGGAGGTTAAAGGGACCTTATGGAGCGTGATGATATCAGATTTGGCAGGTACATGACAGAAACTAATGGAAATGAAGTAAAAACTACACAAGTGATTTCTTTCAGATTGTCATCACACGACAACAAAGGTTGGGTTTTTTTTTAAGTTATAAAAGCACACTTACCACATCTTAGTCGTGACAAACGTGTAGATGCCCCCATGCATGGTTGGCGCGTCACAATGCTATTGTTTGCGCGCTTGTGTTTTTCTCGGATTGTGTAATTTGATTTTAGGGATTTAGAAGTGTCAAAGTACCATTTTGAGAGTGAGCACCATCCATTTTAAAACAGGACAAGGATTGGAGTCGGGGGGGGTGGGCACCAGCTCTTAGCAACACCGCCTAAAAGCACACTCTCTGCTGTCATCACTTAAATGCAAATCACTTTTAATTAGTGTGCCATTTGTCCGGAAGAGGCAAGTAAAAATAATCTCGTTTGTTTTATATGCGTTCATCATAATGGCATTATTAATCACCATGAACACGGAAAATTGTCTTTTGCCTTCTTTCAATGTGAGAAAGGAAGATACCCTTGAAGTATTAGAAGGATGCTACGTTCATTTAAATCCGTATTTGATTGTTAATAATTTTAGTTGAATGGCAAATATGCTACTCATCACCATAGTGGTAGCGTGGTCAGTAATGTAATGCTTTTCACATGACATGTTGAGAATTCAAGACACTTACACACACACACACACCAACACGCATACACACGCATGCGCGCGTGTGGCACAACCTCAAAAAACTTTAAACCTATGTCATGGTGGTGCTTTGAAAATCAGACTCATTCATCTGAATTGCACTGTTTCCAAGGTCTTCAATCCTGTTCCTCAAGGGCCAGTGTCGTCTGTTTTCCATCTCGCCCTGCTGCATCACACCTGATTCAAATAATCAGGATCGTTATCTAGCTTCGGCAGACCCGATTGTCTGATCATTTGAACTAGGTGTGCTGCAACAGGGAGAGATGGAAAACAGGCAGGACATGACTCTCGAGGAACAGGATTGAGGAACCATGGAATAGACGGAAAGCTATTATTGGCGTGAAAATGTTTTGGCTTACCAATGCAATCCTGATTAAATCTGACAAAATATAGAAAGTTGTTTTTTTTATCTGCTCTGCCAATTTTTCCAGGTCATTGGATTACAACTGGTCTGATGTAGTTTTTTTATCACCTAATGTAGAGGATAAATTCTTGAGTTTCCAGTCTCATGTGCATGTGCGGATGAGGGGCAAAATGTCTTCTAAGTCAACCAAATCAATTTTGTTGATTCTGTCGTGATTCTGTCGATTCTGTCCCCCGAGAATGTCGTGAAATCCAATTTTAAAAAACTATCTTTTTTTCCTCTGTTGTGTAAATAAGTGACCAAAACCCTACTTTTTACCTAGTGTATGTCTTGCGGAAACGGACCATTTCTGTGTCAGCCAATGTCGATTCGAGTGAGAATCTTGGACAACGGCGTTAATAAGAAGCAAACGTGATGAGGGCAAGACGATGTTGCATGACAAATTGGACCTGGTCAGCATCTTAAGAGCATTCTTAGTGAGCAAAGGATCTTTTTTGCCTCTATGCCAGAGGGCGGGTATATCTAGCCACCTAGATTCAATTTGAGACCCTATTTTTAGAATTAACTCAAGGCAACAAAAGCACGTGCCGATCGCGAGTTTGACTCTCTGAGTTGCGCAACGGTTTCTAGATGGCAGAAAAAAATTCAAATGCCTGTTAATGCTTCAATTAATTCTCATGTTGTTCCAAGATACTGCATTTTTTTTTTTTAGTTTTTGTCTCTCCCTCTTTCTTATTTGCTCAACACTGACTCAACATTTCTTGTTGTGCCAGCATTACATTCATAATCAAGTGTTGACATTTTTTTAAAATCATTTAGATTTGCTTATGTCGGAATTTTATCATCCGTGTGATTTATAACTTGAGTTATGCAAGCACACATTGTAAATAAACAGATATCCAACTCAATGGCTCGAGGCAGAAGGCCATCCTTTCTCACTGGCTTATGTACTTCTTGTTTGTTCCCTCCCTAGTTTCAAGGTGCTTGTTCGCGGAAGATTCATTGGCTGTCTCGAAATATATAAGTGTTATTCCTTGACCCGCTGTGTATGAAAAAATGGCCTGACACAACTGAATCCAATTAGAAGCCAATTATCCCGCATTGTTGTTTTACTAAAAGTAAAATGACTTCATGCTCAGAGAATATCTGAACACGGTTTTAGATCGATAAGAACGTTGTCAATTTTATTATGTATATAATCTGGTTTGCGTCACTGCTCACATCAGCTATTACTAACATGCATCACTTCCTGTTTACCAGAAGTCTGCCAGAGAAAGACCCAGACAAACTGCTCGGAGCTGTATGTCAAGGCTTTTTTTGTTGATATAAGATTGTTACGAGCAGAGCAGTATGGAGTGATTTAAAAAAAAAAAAAAAAAAATTAAATACAAACCTGCACATGATCTTCCCTCCCACGTCTTTCTTTTTGTCTGTTAGCACGATTTGCTGTAAATCATTACACATTCATTGGTTTGGACTGTGCTTTGTCTGACCTGATGCTCTTCATACTTTTACGCATCGTTAAACAGATGCTGATTTATGTTGTGCACAGTAAATATAATCATGCCTAAGGCTTCATCTCATGTTTTTTCACTTACGTATTTTTCCAGTATCAGTTTCTGCTCAGGAATCTTTTTTTCTCAGTGACTTAAACTCTGCGTCTCCCCTCAGTGTAGTTGGGGAGCAATGGGCAAAGACACGGAATTCGCAATGTCCTTCTTAATGATAGACTGATTATCGGCCGGGCCGATATTTGGCATTTTGCAAATTATCGGCATCAGCATTTTTTTTTTTTTCTTTAAACTTTCAAGGCTGATAAATCAAAAGCGGGTTTATTTTGGCTTGCTGCAGCACACTTTTCTCTGTCTATCTGCTGTGCCTGTAGAAGCAGATTGGCCTGCCCACAGCACCATCTGATTGGTTCCGTGTGCAATGGGTCGCGGCCAATCAGCAGTAAGCTGCCTGTTTGTTTTTTCACCTCGAGTGACACGCACTACGGGAGAGGATGATAAGGCAACAGACTTTGCCCAAATTTGAATAAATGTCAGTCTACAACAACTCAAAAGTAATAGAAAACTATTTACCATAGTAAAGATTGTTTTCATTTAACTATAAGAAATGTAGCTGAGCTTGGGACCTTCTTGCAGTTTTTGTTAGACTCTTAAAACTAAGTTGCCTATTTTCTACAAAAGCTTTAACATCTTATAAAAAAAAACTAAAGTTGTTTATTAAACTTGTGCTTACTACGTCAACTTTTGGAGTTTTTACTTGTCAAAATGTCGACACCATTTAACCCCTTTTTTCAACAAATGAATATCGGCTTCAAATATCGGTTATCGGCTTTGTGTGGGTGGAAATTGGTGGAAAGGGGGTATGCACTTCCCAATATTTTTTCTTCCCGCTGACAAACAACAAAAAAAACAGCGGAAACTCTTTGCTCTCCGTGTTAAAGGTCTGTCTACGCAACAGTAGCTGATTACATCGTTGATGTGTTTTTGAAGTGCAATTCTTGCAAGCATTACGTTCATATGCTACAACACACATCCGCATTTATGGTTCTAATCAAGGTCTGCGTGAACAACAATCATTTTCCATTGTTGTTTCATTTCTGTGAAGCCAAAAACCAAACACACAATGAAAATGCTTAACCACTTCAACAACATCTTTGACATGTAATCATCCTTTGTTTTGTTACCAAAAAACAATCGTTTGCATTTCCCTCATTTATTGCAATCTTTCACTAAATGATTTGAGCTTCTGGGATGCCTATTGTTTAAAATTCACATTGTTATGAAACGACACATTCATCAATCACGGCTAAATCTGTACGTCGGGTACGTTTTGTGTATGCATTTTTGATTCTCAGTGTTGCATAAAACGGCAATCTCCAACTATCTGCTTTATGTCTCTATAATTACTTCCAGCAGTACTGTGGCGCCAGTCAAATGCACTTGGACGCTGCATTTACTTTCTCTCTCGCTCTCTCCTTCTCTCTCTCGCTCGCTCGCTCTCTCACAGGCACACAAAAGCGATCGGCACAGTGTGGCAAACCAGATCTAGGCAGAGTTGTTTCTTTTTTTTTTTTTTTTTGGCCAGTCAACCTGCTGTCTTCTGGATTTGGACTTGGCTAAGCACAGCAATCATCGCCATGTCAGGAGTTCATGCATTTGACAAAGTTATTTTCTCTCTGGGCTTTGACAGCAAGCCAAATCATTGGCCAGTCTATTTATCTTATCATCAATGTTTGATTTGTTGTTCAATTCCGTATCTGTGAATAGGTTATACAGCTAGAAATTGATTGCATAGATTTTGAGTTGGGCGTACCTTTTAAGCCTTGTTCATTTAACAGGGAACAGATGCGATGAGTTGGTGGTTGTCAAAACAGTGCTGCTGTTTTAAAGTAAAACCTTTTACACTATATGGACAAAAAAAAAAATGAACAATTTTTCCATTAAGAGTCTTTTCACCAGAAAAAAATTGTCTAACTTCGACAAAATGTTTGCACAATTGGCGTCATTTCTAACGTAACATTTTAGGAAGAATTTTCCCAATCTGATCACTGGAAATCATCATTTTCAGCCTATCAGTAGAAAAAGTTCATATTTATTTTCTCAATCTGTAAAAGTCTTAATGTGACAATAATCCCGAGGCACAAAGATATTGCCAAATGGAACAGAAACAGTTTTGTTCATATATCGGTTTTGCGTGGTGGCATGAAAACAACAAGAGGCAGAAAACCACAACCACACAACTGCAGCAATTCCACGACAATGCTTGTCGTTTTCTACGCAAGCTGCAACTGTTGGAAAACGGTTGCACGGCACTTATTTCTTAATACATGAACCCCCCAAAAAAAGAGACCGCACATTAACTAGCATCACACGATGAGTTGATCGACAAAAAAAAAAAAAAGACGAGGAGCTTTGTCAACTCTATACAACGGCGCTGCTTAATGACATTTTGTCTAAGCGGCACACAGTAAGCGGAAAGACATTGCCGAAAAAACATTCATCATTTACAAAGTTGCACTATTTGAAATTGATTCATAGACTTTAAAAGCTGTATTTTGACCCTTTTTTGTGTCATTGCAGCGAAAAATGCGACTATCATGGAAGGAACAGTTGGATGTGAGTAAAAGCGGTATTCATTCTCCTAAAGTTTTAGGAAAACGAGTGCCCACATAACTATAGAAGAAAAACCAAAATGGTGCACTGCAAACAAACGGCAGCGGTAGCAGACACACAAGCCTTTGAGGGGACTGACTACACACGTGAATTCACAGCCAGCCTTCTGTCAAGGCAACAGACTCCTTTTTAAAGTCCAGTTTAAACAGCCCAATTGCTGATCAGGCATCTTTTGCTTGCACCCATTGACGGGTTGAGTCGGCGGCGAGGGCCGACAATCAGGGTGGAGCCGTCGCACAGTTTAACACCCACAACGCAAAAACCATGCAGGTTCGAAATATCGTGGGGTGTAACACTGCGCTAAAGAGGATTTCTGAGATTCTGTCTATTACATTTGAGTTAGTTTATTTAAGACTGGATATGTAAATGTCATTTGTTTTTGTGCTGTGCCACTCATATGCTGTGTTTTTATTATTGTTTTTTTTTTTTTAATCACTGCGGCACTCTATGTTTTAGGGCTGGGTATCGATTTAAATTTGCAAATTTGATTCGATACACTATAGCCTGATTCGATTATATTTTCGATTCCCGATTCACTGATTGATTTCCGACTCAATCAAAAGATTTTAAGGAGTGACAATTTTACTTTTCAATGGAAGGCATTCTCAGAAGAACCCATGCTGCAATTAGTACAAACTGCTTGCTGTAACTCGGTACATTAGTAAAAATATTCATATTACATTAAGAATTGAAGCTAATCGTGTAAGTTTTATTGAACTTGAGCCGATCAGAACAATAAATACATCAGCCTTCATGCTGGTTGGCGCTGACTTCACTGCTTCCGCCATTTTGTTTTGGTGCACCACTTCCGCGAAGGGACAAAATTGCGCGTGAAGTCACGTAAATTTATGGAGAAAAAGACGTTATTAAAAGAATCGATATATGGTTTTTCTAAATCGACATCCGGCAATAAATGTTATTTTTTTTAAGCCCTAATATAGAGTCATGTTCAGCTCGTTTATAACATGAGTAAAGGGTTAAGTGAAAAGTGGACCGAAAGAAGGAGTGAGATTCTGGTGAGCTTTTGTGATTCATGTATGAAGAGGGAGAACGTTTGCCAGAAGAGCTGCTGCACATTTGTTTAGAACAAAAAGGTCTGCACATTGTCTCATTTGGTGTGAAAGCAACAAAGAAGGTGTAAGTCATTTATGTAACCAGGATCGAGTCTTGCTACATTTGGAAGCACGAGCTTAAAACTCAGCCGCTCATTTGCATGAACAGGTTTGTCAGTAAGTAATTTGTGATGCCAAGGAATGCCTTTGGGGAAATCTGTTTGGCCACTGTTTGTGGTCCTTGCGTTGTCACGTGTGGGACAGCTGGAACAAAATGTCTCGGCCTGTGTGAATAATGTCAAATGCAGACGACATGAATGTGGTTACCATGCAAAGCAGAAGAAGGACAGACGTTTTGGAAAATTGAAAAACAACAACAAAACGAACCGATTGCGAGTTTAGTACTGTGTGATATGGACACATTTTAGACGCCGTCATTAAGGCTTCCACATGATAATTAATGAGTTATTGATTATAATTATGATTAATTGACTAATCAAATCAGACCATATGTAAGTAGCTGAACGTAACAAACGTATTCACTTTTTTTTACCGGTAGTTATAAGTGAGCATCTGTTATTCTCTGATTTTTTCCCCGGTCCCTACATCCTAGTTATGATTTGCATATTCCTTCTGCAAAAAGCTTACAAGCTTCTTTTTTAGCAGTCAAATCCTTGACCAGTTGGGGTACCATATCTTTTTTTTTTTTTTTTTTTGCTGCAGTATCTGCAAACTCGCCAATGTAAACTTGACTTCTCTGCGGTTAGAATTAGCACCTGGTGATGTTTACAGTGGCACTCGCTACCACCTTAAAGAGAGTGTAATTTAAGCACACGAAACCTTGCTGCATTCGGGATTGAGTGTTTTTTTTTTTTTCTCTGAGTAGGATTTAACAGTTGTCTCAGTAACTCTTTCAGCCCTCCCCCCCTTCGAAATCTCACAGTCATGGATCGCTACCTTGTATCGTGATGACCAAGTCGTGGCAGCACTTCCTCCAATGAATTAGCAGGATAATCACGGTTGGTTTGAGATTACCTGGAAACATTTCGATCTTTCACATATTAATTAATAACTGGGTTTACAAGATAATCCAACGTAGCTTTGTTGACATAATGCTGGTGATTATGTTTTGGAGTGTAAAATGAAGTGCTGTTTGTGTGCATTCTTTGGTTTCTAATGTGAGGTTATGCTGCAAGCCAGATAAATTTCTCCATATCCCACCCTGCGTGTGCATTTTGCATTGTGTGAATATCTGGCATATGGTAGCCATCTTGCCTTGGCGGCTGAGCTAAAGGAAATTCCAGCATTGTCGAATTTAGGCCAACATACTGCCGCAGTGCTCACTCCGTCAATCAAACAAGCACACACATACCACAGGTCAGGTTTGTGTCTTCCAAATTCATTCTGAAAAGAGAAATGATTTGAATAGCTCAATAACAAGCCTCCGGGAGCTCAGCATGCTCAGGTTCCTTTTAACTTGTCATTATTCCAATTTTCTCACTTGGAGTGGTCTTTATCGCCGGATTGGCTGAGTGCTATCTCCGTATACGCATGGTAGTCATTATTTCTTGTGTCTTTAGTCTTTGCTGTCTTCCACAGATTGTATATGGCACAGACCTTTGTAGAAGCCTGACTTGATCTATGCGTTCTGTTTTAGCGCTGTCTTCCATCAAACATGTGTTTTTCATTTACACTGAGATTTAAATATCACTGCTTCGCTGAACCACATATTTCTCTAAACCTCACTTATTCTTACATAAAAAAAAAACATTTTAAGTACACTCACATTGTTAGAAACATTTTGCCACTTCAGCCTATACTATAATCTTAACTTTATAGGCTTCAATGCCAAGTGGCTACTCTAAAAAAAATATTTCAGAATTGTTTCAAAAAAATACCTCGTGATATTACTCAAATCTAGAGTTTTTGAATGTGGAACAGATGTTCATGTTTTTTCCCACTTACTTTGAAACGCTCACAACCCCTTTGGCCGAAAAACTAGTCATATCGAAACAAACACACAGGCAACCACGACTGCACCGAAGCGCTTCCCATATGGGAGTTGAACGTAAATGTACACACACACTTGTCTGTCAGCAGATTTGTTGTCGCCTGAAATGGCCAGATGAGTGTGCAGTGGTTGCTGTAGAAACGTGGACAAACACAGGAGCCATTGTTGTGTCGCCCCATTAACATGACACATTTTGGCTTGACCCTCAAATCTTGTTGCTTCAGTGGTTGTGCACATGAGCACACGCGCGCACATTAACCACACACACATGCTCACAAATGCTGTTAGCCGATACCTCAACTTGTCATTTATTGAACTTGAGCACACACAAAAACACAATATACAGTGAGTCGACGCAAGTCTTCAGTGGTGTGGCGCAAACTCTAAAATCCCGTGAAAATGAACAGCATATTCTGTCATTTGTGAACGTGAGTGATGCTGAAAAGTAATTTGACTGAAAATAGTTGAATCTATTTTTCAGACTATAAGTCCCACTTTTATTCATCGTTTGTCTGGTCCTGCGACTCATACTCAGGTGTGACTTGTATATATTCAAATTGGAGCTTTAACTGGCACCCAAAAGCCGCATTCCCAAATCCTGTTAGTTTTGTGCATTACCGCCACCTTCCCTCCACTGGTAGTAATGCACCAAAAGTTGTTGCCAACTGGCAAAATACATCAGAAGAAGAAATTCTGGAGAAGAATTAGAAGTCTTGGCAACTAATATGTGACTGTATGAACGGTACATTTGAACAACGCTCTGAGTTTTCAAATGATATTTATGCGTATTTGCTTACGCACCCATATTTAGGGAACGGGTTTTTGGGGGTGAGGCCGACCGAGCTCTACCGTTCTCGGTCTCGGTTTTTGTCAAAATATAATTCCAGCAAAAAGAGGACTTTGTTGTGTCGTTTTTTTAGAGCGTCGTATAGTCCAGAAAACAAGGTATTATGGAGCTATTTTTCTACATTCTTGTAAGCACCTTCTCAACCACTTAACTTTTTTTCGATTGTCCGTTTCACGCCTTTCTGTCTTGCTTTTTCCCTCGTAAAGATGACTAAATGTGCAGTGGCATGCAGCACCGCGAGTGACTCAGGGTGTGGGATTGTGCTGCCACGGAGAGAAACAGTTAAAAGTGTGTACTTTTGAATCAGATTAGTCAACGTGCAAGTGTGCATGCAACTTATTTTAGCATCAAGTTGTTTTTGTTATTAGCTAGGGCTTTGTTTTCAGCTTTGGCACATACATACTCCATTTTCTTCTTGCCTGTCCACCGCTCATTAAGATTCAGGCTGCAAGCATGAGCTAATGCTTGACCTCTGTCACGATTCTTCTGCGTTCACCCCTGGCCTCATTTCTTGAATGGGTAATTTTTGTTGGTATTGTTCTTTTAATCTCAGACAGTGCGTTGAACTGTTGATTATTTCAGAAATCTATAAGATCTGTTTTAAGTATATGTGAGTGTCACTCTGGATTTGTTTAGCCTATTTAAGACGTAAATGAGAGAATAGATGCATTCAAATTGCATTCTGGTGACCAAATCCATGGCTGGAGAGGGTTTAATACTGTTTCTTCCAGGGGGAGATAGAGAAACATGAAAATTGGTGGGAGGGAGTTGCAATGAAATCCTGACGTGAGAGAGCGAGCCTGTGGAAAGAACATGTGTTGACATTTTCGGAGTTATCAGTGGTCCTTGACATAGTTGCTCAGCTTTCCTCCTTTTGAGTTGACGAAAAAAGCCAAAAGCCAAGGCCAAATCGACTGAGCTATTAAATGGACTGACAGAAACAAAACAAATTTGGGATATTTAAATTTTGACCGTGATAGTCGTAGACTTGATTAACATTGATTATTTAATGTCGATTGAGTATGTGCGTCAATAAAAATATGGGGTGTCATTATTATTTTTGCAAAAGGGGTTTCCGCAGGTGTGATTTCTGGAAATAATTCCAGGTTGTTCTCCACCTCTTGGTACGTATCAACGAGGTTGACCCTTAACAGGATAAGCGGTAGAAACTGGAAGCTTTAAAATGTTTTCATGTTTTAAAGCACTTAAAATGATGCTCCTTTTGCAACAAGTTGCTACCTGCCATACCGTCTTGGTTGAAACAACTCCACACAATAATAACCCCAAAATAGCAATTTTATACATTTGTATATTTGTCGGTCTGCCCTTCCATCATCGTCTCTCCGTCCTGATTCAGAAAATTATCGTCCTCCGTCCCCGCCCCTTTTAAAGCGCTTCCGTCCATACATTTCATCAGGACATACTTCACATGCAAAGGGAGATAAGGTATGTACTAAAGGTTAACAGTTAGATAACAACACAAAATTGCTATCTACCTTTTACCTACGCCCCATACATACCGAGTCATACATACAATCTGAAGTGGTAACACATGCAAGACAGGCTGAGCATATTCTGTCAGTCGTTCGTGAAAGGCGCATTCTGTGATGTAATCCATGGTATTATATCTGTTTAACCACTAGAGGGCGGATTATACATGTAAGTATGATGTTCCTGCAGGGAACGCACATGAAAAAAAAAACTACAAAACAACTACAGTTTTGTTGCAGGACGTTAATAAAGGCAGCTCTGTGGTGATGCAGAAGAAGCTTTCTTTTTAAAAGAACCCAACACAACACATTCATGGGTACTTGACCCCACTATGGACTATTTTAGGCACGGGCAAAATCCCACTTCCGTCGTTGCTTAGTCAGTACTTTAAAAAAAAAAAAAAAAAAAGGATGCATGGACCATTTTGTCACTGGGACGGAATCCATGGCTCAGTTTTTATATTCCATATGTTTTTGGACTACAAGGCGGATTTAAAATGTTCTCAAAAATCGACAATGAGCTTTATAATCGGGTGTGTGTTATGTATGGATGTTGAATGGAAATGGGATGAAGTTTGACTTATTTGCTGTACTGATTTGTTTCCCTTCATGTACAGTGATGCGCCTGATAACCCGGTGCACATTATCACCCATTGCGCCCTATATGTGGAAGTTCCTCAAAGTAGACCTGCTCAATGCGACGGCACTTTATAATCCCAAAAATACCGTATGTGTAGCCAGTGGAAACAATCGGTTCTTACAAATTGGTATTATATGGTCTTATATGTTTCCTTGCTTTCTGATATGTGAGGTTGAAAGAAGTGCATTTTTATGTTTAGGATCTTGCCATTACCTTGCCTCTATGTTGACTCCTCAAAGAAGTGCTGATTCTAATCATCGTAATGAATACATGCCTATAAAATATCCGCAACTACTGGGTGACTACATTGCAATTGTTAGCTTCCATCTTGGTTTTGGCAGACCACAGTGCAATTTTCATTCAGCAGTCCAACAGTGAAAAAGGAGATTTTCCACTAGTTTAAGAATTGCCAGTGGTGTTGATTTCTTGGAAACAAAACAAAAAAATAAAAAGGGCTCTTTTATAACTGGGTGGGCCGGCCATATACTGTAATATGAACTATATAATAATTTTACTTTTTTATCTATCTATCTATCTTAACTTTCTTCTTAAAGATATCAGATCAATGAAGAAGAAAAGCCTAAAATGCTTTTGACAGCTTTTTATTGCCTTACTAAAAACTACGAAAGGAGTAGTTAATGTGGAACACTTTAAGATTCCAGTGGTACCCTGATGATATAAATTTTGGTGTATGAACAGAATTTGTGTGAAAATATGCCCCAAAGTCAGAACTAAATGTTTTTACAATTCGGCTGTTGTCAATTTGTGACATAAGCATATTACGATCAGTTGGTCTTTTTGTTCTGCTGTTGTGAGCTGTCGCCATTTTTGTTTGCATCGTTAAATCTGACCAAAAATAGCTACAGCCGAAAAGGATGTGTCGGAATGTAAAAATCTATACAAAAAAAAAAACACTCAAAGTTACCATGAAGAGGACTCACAATTTAAGCAGAAAAGAGGGTCAGTATTTCAGTGTTGCAATAGTCTGAGATAATTTCCAGTAGTCATGTGGATGATTGAAATAGAGTATTGTCCCTGTTAAGCAATGTTTCATAATGTTACTTATTTTATTTTTAGGAGGTTGTTGTTACATAGTGTTTTGTCCCATTGCCTTCGGCGTTGGCTCTTAAATGGCATTTAATTAATCATCCATGACTGGTGTTGAGCATTTGGGTCCATCTGTTTGAGATGTTTGACCAGAGGGAACACTCAGTCAAACTGAGTAACTAAGTAGCCCCTGATAAAAAAAAAAAAAGAAAAAAAGTAGCCTCTGATTGGTTAGCTGCCTTACGCTCATCACTTGTGATCAGTAATAGTGGTTTTATTTTGTTTGGTTCCATTCCTGGTCAGTTCCGTTCTATATTTGTGTAACAATTGTTGCATCATTACCGTATGTTTATCGTTATTCACAATTAGTGAAGAAGCGTTTTGAATGTAGTCATGTAATCAACTTTGGCTTGTACTTGTACGTATCACGACGTTGGTACACATTTGTTTCCTGAACCTTGAGTACTCTGACATCAGAATGCCCGGAACTGACTGCACAGTACAGTGGGGAGGAAATCCTCTTAAAAAAAGTATAAGGGTACACTGAAATTATTGAACCGTTCACATTGCATTCAAACATTGATGCGTTGACATTTACCAACTTTTCTGCTTCCTGTTAAATTGCCTGAACATTCTCTATGTCCAGTTGATTAGTAATCAATTGAGTCAACCTGTTGAATGCATCTGCAAACATTTGAATACTAACGAGCACCGCCGTGTTCCAGGTGCAAGGCAGACACAGAATGTCTCGCATTTCTTGAGGCTCTCAAGCAAGGTGGCATGGAAGAGAGAAGAGGAGAAGGAATGTAAACACATGAAATTTGAATTTGCTGAGTATGCTGTGAGAAGTTAGTCTGCCAACGTGGCGAATGTAACACCTCTATGTTGGAACACGACACCGTAACGCCAAGATTTTTACAGGATCTCCGCTTTCATAACTTTGGTGCGCTTCTTAAATCTGACTTTGAGAGAGATTGTGAGTTGCAAATATGAAATAAAAGTTGTACTGCTTTCATAGCATTCTCTTTTTCCTATAAGTTGCTGCATGAATATGAAGGTTTCTCCAGTTTTAGATGCGTGTGTGATGATTACTCGGCCAGGTCTACAAATGGAATTCCGTTCTATACAAAGTTTTGCCCAACTTTGAAGCAACAAACGCTTCCATTCTTCTCGGCAGACTTCCTTCAATGTTTTTGCAATATTTTCTTTTTTTCTAGTTCCTTTCAAATGTTTTATGGGGAGACTGTAACCTTCTTTGGTTTTACCCCTTTAAACACTCATCCAAGAATGGCTTATTGATGCACAAGCTGCAATAGAAAATGATAGCCATTGAGAGTAAAATACATTTTGTGTTGGAGTTTTTCATAATTTTTTTTTAAATAATTGACCAGGAAGTATTTTGCTGATCTTTTGGAAAACGGTATGCCTTTTTTTTTTCCTGACATGCAATACATATGGTTTCAGCTGGTTTAATAGGATAGTGGCCTACCGGCCTTGAAGCAGGCTGTCTTCTATTTTGATGGTATTATGTTTCGTGAAGTTAAAAGTGCTCACCCTGTTTTTACTAAAACTGTCACATCATCATCTTTTAAAAATGCCGTTCGCTCCAATCAGCGTCCATTTACCACAGCACCTTGTTGAGACCGATAATTGGATTCTGGTAGCCCCGCTGCCATTACATAAGCCAACAATAATACCTTGTGTTGATGAAAGTTTTTAGATACATATTTTATCATTTAAAAACTCATGTTTAGCTGAGCAGCCTTGTTTGTCCCCCAAAAAAATGAAACTTGGCTGCAGTTAGTCATCTTGCAAAAGAAATGTCAGCTTGACAAATACATCATTATGTATGAGATCAAAATATGCCGTTCCTTGATTGAATGCGTCAAAAATGTTTTGCTGTAAAAGGTAAACATTGAAATTTTAAAAAAGGAAAAAAAATCCAAACTTTGTATGTTAAAATCTTTTTGAATTTTGAAGGTTTTCCTTTTCATTTTAGACATTATAAATTTTAATCATAGTTAGCTTTATATCTCCCAAAGCATATTATTTCCACTGATATGAAAAGGCCATTAAGATTTTCATTTTTTTTTAACCGGGTTGTAAAATTAAGTCAATGAGTAGACGTGGAAGTAAAAGATAATCGCACGTTTGGTGTGAAATTTCAAATTTTGCAAACTCAAAAAAAATCATCGCCTAGAGCCCCATGCAAATCTTTGCTCTTACACCTCATGATTATTATACCTTGTGTGTCGTTGCAGATGCCAGGTCTTTTGTCCAGTCCTGCGAGTCTGACAGTCATCTGGTTTTTATCTTGGTCACTGTGTCTCAGTGGTGCTCAGATTTGGACCAATGAAGGTAACACACACTTCTAGTACACGTAGTCCTCCCCTGAAGAATGCATTTCGACATACTTTTGCAAAGGCAAACCCGCATCATGTACACTGTACTCACATACAAAGCGACTTTTGGACCTATTTTGGGTGCTGTTGACCCATCTCAGTTCTGCTGGAGAAATGAGGGAGGAAACACATCTAGCATTTAAAATCCAATAACTGGTTATGTTTTGTGTTTTGGGAAAACACCATGACACGTTCTAAAGATAAACATTTTTCATGTTGTGCAACTACAATTCTGTCCACTTTTATGATTCTCGTTTCTAAACATTTTTAGTCCATTTGAAATTCGCATTTTGGTTCAGTTCGCTCTTCACAAGAATCCTATTGTTGTGGGGTTTTTTTTCCTGACCCACCATCCCAGCATCTTGGTAATCTGGTATTGAGAAATTGACATGGTTGAGATATTTTTCCCCTTTTCTTAATGTCTCTCCAATGTATTCCACCCTGTTATGTGAGCCAAGTGGAGGTTAAATATTTCATTTCATTAAAAAGAATACTGGCCCTCGGCTCTTTGAGTAAAACTATCAGTTTTTTCCCTTCCCATAATCTTACACAACTATTTTTTTTTTTCAGCAAGTATTGAGCTTTCTTGGACTGATTTTAACACAGAATGACACATTCAGCGTTCCTTTATTCATACATTTGTGTGAATGTTTATTTGTGTATATGGAGGCATCCACTTAAGCGCATGTGCATGTGTTTTTTGTATATATATGTGTGGGTACTTGTGCGTTTGCTGTGGCCCTTTTGCCGGTGGCAAAATCAGATATGAGTGGAACGCTGCGGGTTTGGGGAATAATGTGCTTGACTGCCAATAAAACATGAATACACACATTCAAACCAGCCAGCTCTGCACTCCACTGACGACTACGCGCAAACACACTACACACACACATACACCCACATGCAAATGCTCGCACACGACCACAAAAACAAAGGGTAGAGAGTCGGGATGCAAGATATTGGAATAACCTGCGATATACGATATTGCGATATTTAACATTCGGCTAAAGAAATGACATTTTTATTATCTCATGAAAGAAGTACGCTCAATAAATGTAAACCCCTAGATAATGCCTAACGATTGGGTGGGGATGCGCATTTAAGTTTGCATCTGACTGGTAAAAGCATACAATTAAATAAAAAAATGAATGCATATATTAGTGACATGCATATTCCATCGGCCATTAAAACAATATCGATATTATTTATTTATTATACAAACAAGCCTCTAGAACAAACAGATTAAAAGAAAAATTGAACACTTACTAAACTGAGCTCTTGATTGTTCAATTGTCACATTAAGAGCAAATGGAGACGATGGAGATGACGATGGAGATGAGTGATGTGTATGAAAAACACGAAACTTGAAACTCAGGCCAAATTGTAAGCAAGTAAGAAAATGGCCTGGGGAGCGGGCTGGGAGGTTTGAATTAATTAAAGTGTGTGTGCTTAGCCTGCGCTGACTGTCAAATATTCCACTTGAGTGGAGCTGTAAAAGCTAACTTTCATATCATGTAGCAATCCAAACACAGACACACACTTCACTTTATGCTGATGATATCGTATCCACTTGGCAAATTGCTAAATTCAACACAAATATTTATTCAGGTATACACAGCTCTTTGTTTTGTACCAAGTCTTGCGTACACGCCAATTGAATATGTAATATCGTCCTTGGTAAAAAAAAAATGTTTTGACCATATAAGTTTGAAATCTTTCATTTATTGAACGTCAACCGATTGCAGTATTTTAGAATAAGTGCTATCGATACCTCAAAACTGAAGCTGCTCCATTGCCAGTTGCCACTAAGGGGGAGTGAGAAAAATACTCGTTGTGATTTGGGGCAGAAATAATTTAATTACTTTGAATGCTGTGCTGAGTTTTTATCATGCTGTCAAATGGCCTGAAAGTTGAACCTATTTATGGAAATCCTATGTCCGCTTGAATCCAGACAAAAATTCAGACATTGTCTCAAAGCTGGACACAAAAACATTCTGTTGTGTATGATATTCTGTAATTTCTCTGTCCTAAAAAAATACAGCCCGGCGGCTATAGTATTTGTGCCTTACAAATGACTCGCGAATAGTCCAGTCTGCACTCCACCTTTCGCTCATATCGAGCTTTTCCATGACCCTGAACAGAATAAGCAGTAGGAAACAGACGGGCAGATAATCAAGTGTTCAATTTGACAATCATTGATCACGGAACAAGCTTTCAAAGGCTTGCATCAGCTGTAGTTTACAGTCAATTGTGGAAAAAAGGAATGACACAAAAAGGTTGCTGGGATCTTTCTTCTCCAGGAGCTTTTTTTTCTGCTTGACAGTGTTAACATTTCCACTTAGACATCTTAAATTGCTAATATCAAAAGAACTATAATGACTTCACTTGAATGTGAGAAGCCTGAGGTGAGAAAGTGGACCAATAAAGGTAAATTGGAACTACAGGACTGTTTGGACTGCAAAGTCTTTGAAGCTTGGATGAATATACGCAGACTGCGACATCTTTCGGTGAACTAAAGTGAGTCCGGACGAAAACGTTCTCCATGTTAAACAACAACAAGCTCTGGTTCACGACCAAACTTCTACAACTTCAAAAGGCTAATGCGGACGCTCTTGTACTGTACAAACAGGCCCAAAATCAACTACTCAGGAAATTCTCATTGGAAAGACAAGCTATGCAGATAAGCCGAAAAAACAGTTCTCTGCGAACGACTGCATCGGTGTGGAAAGTTCAATCAATCACGAACACCTTGGACCTTCCGCATCCTGGTCACCACCTCTTCCAGCTCAGTCGTCTTGCAAATAAATCCTTAACTGGACGCATAATTATTGCTAAATTTGGCCAATTTTCCACATCTTAGTTGTGACAGTATTGCGATATTCATTATTTTAGCTTTGGCAATCTGCATTATTGCATCTTTTGCACAGCTGTCATTGTTCAGTAGTACCTCACTACATGTAGCCTTACATTGCTTCACAAGCATCTGTGCGTGTGTTACAGTACGTCCTAAATATTCATTTTGTAATAGTTGCTTGTAATACTCAAGTGGCTCAAAAGACCAGAGACAAATTCCCTGTTTTTTTTTACATACTTAGCCAATAAAGATAATCCTGATTTGTCAAAGTCAGTTTAGCTCCGTTCCTCAAGGACAACTAACCTTCTTTGGTCATGTTATTGTGTCCCTACTCGAAACTATGACACATACATCACACTAATACAGACCACGCCACCACAAAATACGACTGCTTGCAATCCAGCCAGACAAGCAGCGTGCTTTAATATTTTATGTGACGTTTGTGTTTGCAGTTTCGGACGTGCAGTACGGGCGCTTGGACTCGAATGTGACACTGGCATGTGGGAAGTCACAAATTAAGTAAGGAATTTAAAACTTGCTGTTGTTTGCATTTCTGTTTTAGAACGGGCACGTTTCCGGATGGGGTAAACTGGATTCTTTGCTATTGTTACAGTATCAGTAAATCAGTTTGGGAAAAAAAAAATCACAATTTCATGAAATTGCTTTTGTGAAAAATCTTTAGACAATATAGTCAATTACCATTGCAAACTTCAAAAGGACTTATAATTATTCCTCAGACTGAGGCCTCTGTGCTATTAACCAACGTCCTTAATGAATCCCATCATCACTTTGAAGAAATTCTGTAATGCTGCAATTTACACGTATGCCTAATAATTTCCCCTCAGGAAAAAAAAAAGCCATCAATTCTGTAATTACCTTTTTTTTTGACTGATACCGCCATGTGCTGCTGAAGAACTCTTCAGCACAGACATGGCGTCTGCAAATTAAATTTTCACGGTGCAGTTTGGAGAGAAAGTAGTACTGATGCCCACAATAATTTCTTTTGAGCAGTCTTCCCAAGCTTTTAATAACA
This sequence comes from Idiotropiscis lumnitzeri, assembly GCF_059441095.1. Classification (NCBI taxonomy): domain Eukaryota; kingdom Metazoa; phylum Chordata; class Actinopteri; order Syngnathiformes; family Syngnathidae; genus Idiotropiscis; species Idiotropiscis lumnitzeri. The sequence continues at coordinate 8,908,301 of NC_142408.1, forward strand.
TGTTGCCCCAGTAGGAGACCAGTGGTGTGGCATCTCGACGACAACCAAGCGTTACCATGGCACAAAGTAACATCAGATGGATCGTTAGTCCTGCTGCACGTCAACCTTTCAGCCCAGGGCAACTACAGCTGCTATGACAACCACGGGCTTCTCCTTCACTCCATCAAACTCAGACTGGGCTGTAAGTGTTATCTTGGCATTGAGAAAGTTATGCACTTTAGTTTAGCGGCCCCGCGACACGATCGTCTCTTTAATATATATATGTTCTTTTAACAAACATTTCTGCTCATCACTCAAGTCTGTCTTTAATTTTTCATCAATTTTTAAAGCTTGTTTATGTCATTGGCAAGTCGTAATCACACTGTTGCCAACGGCCCTCGAAGAAAAACTTGTGTTATTTCCACCACAATGACAAAGACTCCACTTCCTGTGACTGTCTCTGAAAGGAAATGGCTCCCTAAGTGGCCTTCCTTTTGAGGGAGACGATTTCTTTTCCCTATTACCGTGTAGTAAACCTTTTACTACTACTTATTTTATCTCAGAGAAAATACAACCCCTTCATGTTTGTATTAAGAACTACCTTTGACTCTTGTTTTTTTTCCAGATCCCCCTGGGCTGCTTAGCATTTCCTGTCAAGTTCCTAATCACACTCATGTTCGCTGCTCCTGGGAAGAATCAGTGAAGACCTTTCTTCCAGTCGAGTACAACGCCTCCCTCAGGTAAAAGTCAATTACTGCAACTCAACACCAACCACTCCCTTGCAGTGTTTTGGGTTGAACCCTTATAGAATAAGTGTTTTGAAATATTTGTTACATCAACCACATTGTTTTGTATTTTCCAAGGGGTAATGGGCAAGCCTGGCAGCCATGCCTAGTGGATGCAGTCCACAAGTACTGTGATGTAGAGCACCCATCCTTCTGGCAGACAATCCACACGCTTAACATCACAGCCACAAACGCCCTTGGTTCAGAGTCAACGGCTGCCCGCTTTAAGTTGGATAAGCTACGTAAGTATGGTGATTTGGTTTTCAAACTTTTCTTTCTGCCAGGATGGCCGAGTGGTCTAAGGCGCCGCGTTCAGGACCCAGTCTCCCCAGGAGGCCTGGGTTCGAATCTCGAATTTCCCCATTGTGGGACTAATAAAGGGAATTATTATTATTATTATTATTATTATTATTTTGGTTTTGGGTGACTGAGGTAACGAAAGAGGTAACCCTTGTCCTTTGCTTAGTCTGCCCTTAAAAAAATTCGACCTGTATTTCACTATTATGCGTCGGTTTTCTCCTCTACCTTCTTCATCTCAGTTGCATGAATGTGTGAACGCATTTTAAGCTCAGTGATACACGAAAACCATACAATCTTCTTTCGCTGCTTTTATTTCAAAGAGCCTGTTTGACTCAAGACTAAAATGTACTGAGAAAATTGAAGTGGCCAACGAAAACAAAAATACATGCGTCTCTACGCTGAATGTTTTCAGTCGTTAGCTTATCCAAACACCTTTTCTGTCTTTTCTTTTTCAGTGAAACCTGACCCCCCAGAGTCAGTGTTGGTAAATGCGGTGGAAGGCTTTCCAAAGAGGCTGACTATCTCGTGGAACTTTCCCTCCTCGTGGCCACCACATGATGCTTTCCCTTTATTGTTTCACATAAGATACAGGCCACATGGATCTCAATACTGGTCAGAGGTTAGTAAGGAGTCATGTATGTTTACATAATATTCAACACGGATCAGATAGTCGAATTTAAGATCTGTCCTATTTTTGTCGTACTTCCACTGTTCTTAATTAGCTGCCTGTTCTCTTCCTTTCTACGTTAGGTTTACTCTGAGGCGAGTCCAGTGGAGATTTTTGACGCCTTGGCTGGCCACCCTCACCAGATTCAAGTCCGAGCGAGGGACGAGTTGGACGCTGAGAGCCAGTGGAGTGACTGGTGTCTTCCACATTACGGTCGGCCCTGGGAAGGTTAGAAAGCGATCGGACATTGGCTTTACTTGAAGGAAATTTCAGTCACTTTTATAACTGTATCTCGTTAAGAAAATTGTGGAAAACCTTTGAGTTATTTCTTTTTTTAAATTTCAGTTATTTTCGGTCAAAAAGTGAACCTCATACATAGATTTGCTACTTTATTACGTGTTATTTTTATTGTTCTACGAAAACCCACACAGAGTTTCTACGTGTCCTCGAAAACCTGTAAAATTATTGACCAATTTTCCAGTCATTGAAAACACATGGAAAATGAGAAAAATAAAAGTAAAATGTCCTGGAAACGCTTGAGTTGTTGTGCAAAATCGTTTTTCCTCCTGATTCTCTCTGCCTTGTGCCTAAAAGCAAACAGGTTAAACAGACAAGTACTCTCTGTCTGTTTTCAGCTACCTCAAATGGGCAATATTGAGCTCAAGTGCTTTTCTGCTTCTTATCTGCTTCCAGGCAGAACACTGCCCCATGTGACGCTACTAACCAATCAAATCGCATATTCCCCCAGGACAGTTTTTTTTGCCCGGTGTTTCATCACTGTAAGGAATTGAGTTTTTCCAAAGAAGCAGAAAAACGAGTGACTTTCAGTTCAAGAGTGTCACTGTAGCGCTCTTTATTGACTGTCAGATTTTTCTCTGTGTCTCTGTCTTCGCTGTTGAGTGACAAAGAGCCCAAATGAACACTTTTGTCACTTCTGACTGTGCGGTCCGAGATGAATTAAATCTGGGGTTCAGTAGAGCCGCTGTGACCATCACAACGGGTAATCGAGATAGCGACGGGTAGAAAGTAGTCTTCCTGGTCCGCATTTCACTCAGTATTTCATATATGAATGAGAAAAACTTAATTTGGAATTCAGCTCCTAGAAAATACTTGATAAATACTAAATAATTGAAGTCATTTCAAGAAAAGAATGGGAAGCCTGTCACAGTTCACCAACTTAAGAAATTAGTACATTTGATAAAAAGCAATAAAATATATTTCTAATGAAGAAATTGGGTTGGAATTGATTTTCTAATTTTTACAGATATTCCCGTGTTTACTAAACCTGTATGGTACAGGTTTTACGTGGCTGCTCGATTCATGCGGTGCAAAGACGGGTAAAAGTACATTAATTAAAAAAAAAATGTTTTGGGGGGGAATTATGCATGAAATAAAATTTAATTTCATTCATTTAATTCCGCATACTTAACCATGGTTAACTTTTTGTTCTGAGAACATGTGGGACACTTGTGTTGAGCGTCGACAGCAATTGACATATGTGTTTGTGTGTTGGTTCTGCAGATCCTGCCACATCAGAACCTCCGGAGGATAATTCTCCAGACTATTTTTTTCCCTTCAACACAAAGCCAGAAACCTCAACTTCAAAGTCACTTAGTGAGTCTCTTTAAATGATAAATGTGTGGTCATTTCTCAATATCAGTGCATGTGAGATAATGCCACCGCTGACTTTTTAAAGACGGTACGTTTGGACTGGAAGATCGTTCTCGAATGATGTCGGCCAGATCGAAGCACAGATTGGTCGCAGCCACCATTACTGGCACAATAATAAGGCGTCATTTACTGTCAGTACGAATGTCTTGAGCTGGGCTAACTGCCCAAATGATATATAATTCCAAGAAGTACCACCTGTGAGCTGTCATTGCTTTCGATAATATACGAACTGATGAAAAGGTATGAATGCATGAAAGATGCTCTGTACAGAAAGCACCTGGCAACTCGCTCTCAGAAAGTGCCCACTTTAAACGTCGATTTCCAAACACTCAATTTTGCAGCGCTGCATCTGTGAGTGATTAGAACTTCGAAATGTTTTGTCAACCAGATGCATTCTCTTTGTGTGTTCTTAGTCGGTCTGCATCAATCAGTCCACCGCCACAAAATTATTTTATGCGAATTTGGCCTCACTTTGATTTGTATTTGTGTACTTTGAGTTGGGGTCTGTTTACTTTCGACACGTTGTAAATAACGTAAAGTAACGAGAGCTCATTTGGAATGAAGTACTTTCACGTGTCCCCCGCTGACGACTCAAAGACTTGGTTAGGAAATCCTAAAGCACTGCATTTCGGCCTTTCTGTTTCTCATGATCTCGGCAACGCTCACTGTGATTTTGGTTTTTGAACTTCCACCTTCTTTTCCCATGAAAATCCCAATCTTTCCTTTCCAGAGCCGGTTCTGCCGGATGACTCTAATTTGGGATTGGTGATTCTGCTGGTTTTGTTTGCCGTGGTTATCATAGCCACTGTCCTTTCCCTCATCTTTGTGGTGTGGTAAGACATACTTGCAAATTCACAGACACGAAATAACAATTTGAACCATCTTCTTAAATGCGACTTGTTCATTGCTTTCTGTTCGCAGGGTGAGGCAGAGGCGGCGTGAACATGTGACCAAACAGGAGCTCACCTCTATGGTCAAAATGAAGTCCATGCCAGTTTGATGTGAGACTTAAACTTTTCTCTTTTTTAAGTTTATATACAGTAGTTGCCCGTTTTGCTACACATTTAGAGAGACACATTGGGCAATTTCTTTGCAAATTAACAGTTCCCAGGTGTCGTAATCGAAAGTCTGTGGCATGCTTGAGTCGAAATGAGCCGCAGCTCACCCCGCTGTACTTATGTGAGTGCAAGTATGTCTTTGCGCAAGTATGACCGCCGCTTTTACAGCCCCGAGCACTCCCAAAGACCGTAAATACATCAGTTAGATTTTCACTTGTGGAGACTGTACTTGATCGCCAAGCTGGATTCAACTTTTCAATTACAGTCGCGTGTGGATGGGTGCATGCGGCATTTGCAGCGCACACTCACCGAGGATAAATACTGCCTTTGTATTACAATGACAACTATTTGTAAACAGGCAAGTCAAATTGTCTTGAAATAAGCCGCTGTAAAACATGGGTGGGGGTCACCCAAGTCACTTATTTTAGACCAAAACACACAGAAGACCATCTGGATGTGATAAGATATATAGTATTTCATGCACAACAGTGACTTTGACGCGAATATTTTTTGCTTTGTTGACGCCTCAAACATCCTATAACAACAATGAAAATGAACAAAAATGCTTTTGTTGGCAAAATAATGTAATTACAATGTATCACCAGTGTAACAATTTTCCATTTAACAAACTTTACAAACCATTTGAGCGCTACTGAGTACTATTAGTATTATTTAGTAGTGGACATGCTATTTATTATTACAACACTAACACACACACCCACACTCACCCCCACACACACACATATATATATATATATATATATATATATATATATATATGTTTATAACTACGTACATGACATCATCGTTTCTACTTCTAAATGTAATTTCCTTTCTCTCTTGAAACTCTCTGTAAAAGATTGAATGTGACAAACACTTTGAGCAATCAAAAGCTGCTTGTAACATTCGCATTTCCAAGGGTCGGTCACGTTGTAGGACACATGCATTGTAGTGACACGGTAAACTCATTCAACATGACAATAAACAGATTCAATGCTACTGACTGCTGGGCATAGTTAGTTTGTTTTGTTTTTTTAAACTTTCACAGTTAAATGATCAAAGCAGTGTTAGCCAAGACTTTGCTCACCCATTCCCATAAAATGGCAATTGACGTAGACGGCGCTACGCATTGATGCCATTTCGCGTCATCGGCGCTCAATGACTTAAAGGGAACTTATTATGAGAAATAACTCGTGTGTGTGTGTGTGGGGGTGTGTGTATGCAATGAGCCAGTAGTAGCATTTATTTACAATTTGGACACAGAGAGTTGAACATCTGCTCTGGAGGGAGTTGCTAGAAGTCTCCACTAACATCACATGAAGTCCTAAGATTAGTTGCGCATTGCATTTTTTCTCGCGAGAATTTGGTAACTTTAGTGACAAAGTTGCTCAGTCGGCAAAACCGCGCAGGCTCGCATCGTCGCAAGCGCTAGCTCCGCCTCCGGTTGTCGTTTTCGGAATATGATTAGAATTAGAAATTAGAAATCCCTTTATTGTCATTGTACTCAAGTGTGCAACGAGATTAGAGGGCTCCCCTCTCCAGTGCAATACAACAATAATACAGACAAATATATAAATTAGATAAATAAATAAGAGAGTGCAATGGAATTTAGTACTGAATATTTCTTCCCACACGTGTGGTTGTGCGACTCCTCAGCTTTCCCCGTTTGGGAGATAGTTGTGAATGGCACACATGGCCTGTGGTGAAGATAATTATAAACTTAAAGGGAACGCTGTCTTATTCGAGATCTATTTACCAAGTTTAAACAAGTCCCATGGCTGTGCGGCAAACAAAAAAACAAATAAATACCAAGGTGCTAACTACAAATGATCCCTTGGCGAAGTTTTCCACCAAATTGATTAGATACCATCAAAAGAAACATTTCAGCAAATCCTGTCCTCGTGTTGCCGTAAAAAGCACATTATGGGTTTGTAAATATGTCCTCCACTCTGTTATTTACATCTGGCAGTGCTTACTGATATGATATATGGATGTTTTTAATGTGGCGTCCTTTCTTCATCCTGCTCCTCCTCTTTCGCCTCTCTTCAGGTTAATGCCAAACATCATCTACTCCTCAGCCCGTTGTAGGGCTCCATTGAAGAGTCGGCCGCCATGTCAGCATGCTGGCAAGACGTATTCAACTACCACAAATGAACCAGAATCCATGGAAGAGCTGCGATGATACAAACCGTCCCAGCCTCTTTAAAATAAGATGTAAGACTGTCAGTTGTCACGTGGAACGACATTTCCCACAACGCATCTGCGGCACGAGCCTCGTGGAGGAAGCTCTTGCTATCTCCCTCAGGCTATTTGACTTGTCATCTGTGACGTTGCCACGCAGTTGCACGTGTCCGTCGTGACGGACAGACTCGATGCTGTGAATGAGTCGCAACGTTTATCTGGCAGCATTGAAGTGTCAAAGAGGCCTGAAGAAGGGCAGCTGACAACAAGTGGGCAACTTGACTTGTAAACACGTCTTGTATTACTTTAGTTTTTTATGTTGCATGGTTATGTTCATTTTTTTTTTTTTTTTTTTAATGCCTCTTTGTAATCATCCATCCACAGAAAGCGTGTAAGCGCCTGTCACACTCGGGTTGAAATTGGGATACAAACCTTATAAAGGCCTATTCACAACTCACCAGCATAATGACAAACAACCACAAGCGCAGGAAAATCGCATTGACATAAATACGATAATATGTTAGTGAATCTGTTCATGATTATTCACATTAGTCAGTGGAAAGTGAAGCATTTTTTTTTCTTCAAACAAACCCCCGAAATATTTCATCCAAAACAATGGTTTCTGGCGGAATTAAAAATTCTAAATATAACCCCGTTTGTTAATGTAGCAACTTAGAAACCGTTTTGGTCTACAATTTTAAGGCATTATGTTTGAGGGATGTTACAAAAGTCATTTAAAGTGCTTTCTTAAATATCAGGAAGAGAGTGGTCTTTTGGGAAGCTGCTGCCCTAAAAAGAAATCCAAAACGTGTTTATAAAATGCACCTTCGGCTCTTCAAAGGCTTATGTGGTTGAACGAGGAGCCCGGTCTCATGACAGTTTAGTAGGATTTTTGTCAAGTTATGCATTGTCATCGCAACATTTGGGACGCAGCTCGCAGCTGACTTTGACATGACGCACAGATGCTCACAATCGTTGCTGACAAGCGACACACCCAAGTCAGCAATGTTCTGTTATTTTATATTTATTTACGAATAAGGCGACTGATAGGAAGGCCTTCACTGCAGCAAGTAAAGAGAGATCTATTGCCTTACAGCATTGGAAAAAAAAAGAAAAACACAAATATGTGGTTCAGATCCAAGTCGTCGTTTGACCAGTATTGTGGCCATGTGGTCTGGCGAGATAGCGGTAGCTGTGGTTACCTGACAAGAGCAAATCCCTCTTTGTCTGCACTTGGGTCCGAAAAACCCGTGATGGTAAACAGTAATGACTGGGAGGTCAGTGCTCACGAAAAGCCCCCCCCCCACCCCAAATACCTCAGTTTGTTTAGTATTTCTTTGTTCATTTCTCTCCTGCGTTTGTGTCCTCATGACGACACTTTGTCGCGATCCAAAGCTGTGCAGTCAACGACTGACTGACTGTGTACGATGCACCAGGAACACAAGGCGCGTAGCTTGTCAAGCTCGCTGCGCTTTGACAACTGCGTTCTTTCAAGCTAGCCCCACATAAGATGCACAGATCCAGTTGAAGCTTTCTTTTTTTTTTTGGGGTGTATTATTGTTATCGCACGTGTATGTCATGAAACACATTTCATGGATGTTTTAGTATGTACGTAAGCATTTTGGGATAGCACAGGTTAGCTCAGCCGGGTGTTAATTGTAGTTCATTGGGAATTTGGAGGTATTAAAAAGAAGCAAGTCAAAGAATTGGAAACCTATTTGAGCAGGAATACAGATTTAAATTCTAAATAACTGCGTTAAAGAATGTCACTGAGGATAATCTGTGTCCCCAATATTTGTGTTGTCTTGCTCAGTTCTATGAAGCTGTTCCGTTATTGCGTTTGACTGGTCATTCAGCTCGCTTTTTCAATGTCATTGCAGTTTTTGGAGTCATAAGGTCCCTTTTTTTTTTTTTTTTGTTTGACAATCTGAAAAAATATATATTTATTTTAGCAATGTGTCTCTGGAAAAGAGACTTTGAATAACAATTAGCAATGAAAAATAATCACGTTTAAAAAGTGGAATGGACTTGCCAATTTAACGTTTCAAATTCTTTTGAAATATTGTTTCATGCCAGCACATATTTTTGTCTCATTGATTCATGTAAATTACAACCTGTATTCATTGTTCAGAGCACACTTTTATAAAAGTTAAACTGAACCAAGAACACCACAATAAACTTTTTCCCGGGGTTAAAAAACATTTTGTAAAACAACTACATTTCTTTGGGCAAAGTGCAGTATTAAAGACAGTCCATAATTCCATGTGAGCCTTTTCTTATTCTCCATAGAAACTGTTCCTCAACAATATGTGATGCCAGGAGCCCGCTGCTTGTACACTCAGGCATCCATCCTCAGATGTACATAGTTTTGTTTTTTTTTGCTTTTGTTTGCCAGATATCACCATAAGCTGTTATTCATGCCCTTTCTGCCCTTGTATGTTTCTGTAAAAAAAATATATTTTATCACACAAGCAGCTTCAGTGTGCTTTCTTGAATTGTTCATGGGGGGAAAAAAAACACGTATGTGACATGTGTCACTTGTGCTTTCTGTAGTAAACACACATTCAGATGGAGTTGTTTATTGAGATTAAATAATAGTGCATTACATTTCTCTTTTTGCCCCGCACAACAAACTAAACTTTACTTTAGGTACACAGTGAAAACGAATCAAAACAAGCTCATGTGCAAAACAGGCTTCAAGTGTGTAACTGATAACAGTGGTAAAATAAATTACTAATTAAAATACACAGTTTTGAATTTCAGTGTCCATAGAACTCCCTCTTGACATAGAATGTATGGACAACCTGATTAAAAAAAAATAAAAAATATTGTTTATATCATAACACCAGAAGTGATAAGGGATTCTTATTAAAGTAGATAAAATGACAAATGATTGTACAGTACAGCTGCACATAATGGGAATACAACCTATCAATCATTAATTTTCTTGAAAATGTCTTAACTCGGAGCTATTTACAACTGAATTGTTATCCCGGATGTCAAAAAGAAAAACAATTCCATTCCATCTTAGGTTTCTTGTCGCCATCTAGTGGAGAGATGAGGACAACAGCCTTTTCTTCGAATCGTAAAACAAGACAACACCTAGTCTCATTCAAACACTGTCGCCTTAAAAAAATCTTTTGAATAATTGTAAGAGCAAATTAGGTGGTTTCACATTTCTAATGAAAACAGATTCAACTTGAAATGATGCTAGTCTCATTAAATGTTTATAAAGACAGGCGTTTGCGTGTGAACTGCGCAAAAGAAATTGTTGCACCAAAATGAGGAAAGTACAATGAAAGTCAGAAAGTGACAAGACTTTTTGTTTGGTTAAAGTAAATACTTGTGATCATGTACAGTCAGAAACTACTTAATAAATATCGTCAAGGCGAAAACCACCTACAGGGGTGTTTAAGGTAGGAAAGGAGAAGTCCTGTGATTGGCACTCATTAATTTCGATTTTCTTCATAGTTTCTCCCTTCCATCGATCCATTTGCTCCACCTCGGCACCCTAACAGTGTCTAAACATCGATGGCGACTCCGTGTTTGGTGGAGATGACATCTCTGGTTCCAGTCAGGTACATGAGCACGGAGCACAGGTGAGGGAGCGTCGCTGTGGTGCTGACATAAAGCCAGTAGGGGAGCGGCGCCGTGTTCCCCAAGGGACACACCCACAGGCCGCGACGCACAGCGTCACGGACGTGGTGCGTCGCCATGGAAATGAAGAGCATCCACGGCAACGAGCACCAGGCGTCTTTGAGACGGCCGAGCCACATTAGGAAGCGGAGGGACAGACACAGGATGGGGATGAGGGAGGAGCAGTGGAGGGGAGGACGCTGAGGGAGGGAGACGGCGGCCTGCGTGACAAAAAAAAACAAAAAAAAAGTGTACAGCATAGGATTCCAAAACCAGACGTTTGACTCTGATTCTGATGAGGAGTTGAAAAGCACCTTGAGTGACAGCGAGCCAGCCATGTAGAAGTGGTCCAAGTCAATGATGGACGCCAACAGACCCGCCAGCAGTACTTCGTAGACGTCGCTTTTCTTCCGGAGCCCGATGACCACAGCCCAGGACCACAACCCAACGACAGCGTGCGTCCCGTTGTCCAGGGCGGAGCGCAGCCAAAGGTGATGCTGGATGAGCGGAAGCTGCAGGGCGTGGTCGGCCGCAACGCAGAACATGCCGAGGCCGGCCGACGCCAGCAAGGAGGCGGAGCTGAACGTCTGCAAGAGGGCCTGGGCTTTCTCGGTCTCCACAGCCAGGCTGAGGGGAACGGGGGCGCCCTCTCCTCCCAGGCCTACACCCAGCAATGGGGAGGAGTCTAGCTTGGAGTAGAAACCTTGCATGTTGATGAACAGCCGGGTGGTGGCCAGACGAACACCACTGAAGGTCAGCAGGACTCTGGTAGACTGCGCAAATAATCATCATGAATCCATCCATCCATTCATTATCTGAACCGCTTCTCCTCACAACGGTTGCGCGGGGTGCTGGAGCCTATCCCAGCTATCTTCGGGCAGTAAGCGGGGTACACCCTCAACTGGTTGCCAGCCATCGCAGGGAACGCAAAAACGAACAACCATCAACCGCACTCACACCTTGGGGCAATTCAGAGTGTCCAATCAACCTGCCATGCATGTTTATGGAATGTGGGAGGAAAACGTAGTACCCAGAGGAAACCCACGCAGGCACGGGGAAAGCATGCAAATTATCACGTTATATAATCCGTTGACTGAGTTACTGGGGATAATATGCATGTAAACATAGTGTGTAAAATAAGTAATTCTGCACTTGAACTCAGTGAACTATCAAACTGTGAGCATGATGAGGAGTGTCATATTTATAATAATCAGAGAAAACATAATTTGCCTACAACTTCGGGATACATTAAGGCATTACATCCCCTTTGGGAATATACAATGTTATGGCCAACAGGCATATTATAATAATGGAAAGTAGACAGTCTACTTTGGTCTGTATAGTCTAATATTGGTCTGTGTAGTCTATTGTAGACTACACAGACAATATTAGCTGCATTGGAAGATAACCAGAAAGGTGCAGGTTTACTTTCAACAGTGCACAAGATACAATCAAGCACCACCACCAAAATAAAATGTAAAGCAGGGTAATTTGCATTATTAAAATAAATTACGACAACAATTAACCTCTTTCTATTATTATGTTGATTGAAAGCTTTAACTCGCACAGGTGAAAGGTGTATTGAAATCAAAATGATTTTTGTTTTTTTACTTCCACCTTACTTATGATCCCCAAACACCCTTATACACACAAACAATGACCATACATCAATAATAGCAATTTTCCTGGACAAAAATAATAACAAATCACAAATATGAATACATATCAGAATGGCAATCACTTCTCTTTTTCTAACATCGATTTTTTTTAACCCATATAAATATTTTTAATTAGATCACGATTAAATACAGAATCCACAAAAACGATTTAACTCATATTGTCTACTAATTGAAGCGTAAATATCAAGGAAGCGGCATCGTTTTTCTTAGTCTTGTTAGGGTATGAACCAAATCCAGCTTATATTGTCTCAAGTGCCAGCTAGCTTGAAGCTAACTTGCTAACAAGCCAATTGGAGGATGCTGCATTGTGTGGGATGACAGAGGCTTCAGCTCTCCTAATGTTGAACAATACAGCCAACAAACACCCCATTCGCTCGTCATCCAACCACATACTGCTGTCAAACCACGACTGCGTTAACTACTGTTTCGATATATTTTTTTCCAGCTGATAATAAAAACGACACTCACCCCATCGTCTTGAAGTGAAAGTCCAGCTGCAAAAACACCACGGCACACAACTTCTTCTGATCTAAAATCGGGGTCGGCCTAACACGTGTATGACTCATTAGCGCCCCCAAGCGGAAAATCTTATGTAGCTGTTTTGCACGCCACTACATACTTTCATTTTCGATTTATCCGAATTTTCGATTGATGTTGTAAGCAGAGCACAGTGATTAACCCTCAGAAGTAATCTCTGCTAGTTATAATTGTACTTTTACGATATTTTCCATTAATTTATTCTCTAAATGTAATTATTATATGAATAAAAGCCTCATAATGCAAAGTAGATTTTGATAGTGTTTAATTCCAGGAATACATTTATGCAGTCCACTTTCACCATCCATGCATTTTTTTAAATCAACCGTCCTCACTACGGTTGTAGGCTAGTTTGAATCTATCTAACCAGTAGGCCACCGTTGTGCCCGTGTTGAATACACAGTAAGCCAACAAATTCTCACCTGAACTTCTTTTCATGTGAACAAAACAGACGCTGTGGCACTCTCTTATAATGATTCCCAATCGGGGTTTATCTCACCCAAGGTTTCTGTCCAGACCTGATCAAAAGAGGAGAGAGACCATTTTCATTGTGATGCTTAGGCTCCCCGAGAGGCCCAGTGCAAAATGGGTCTGGGGAAAAAAAGCAAAGAAAAATAAAAGTACAAAAAAAAAAAGAAATATTTATATGGTGCACTCTGAAGAGACTTTTTCTTTCCCTCAAGAGTAAATACAGAGCAAAGGTAGAGAGAGAATATAACTGGGGTTCTCTATAATGCAGTGCACAAACACTTCTTGAATTGAATTCTGCGTGACAGCTAACTATATTTTGTTGCGGTCGTCTTGAATTCTCTCCATTTACTTTGGCTTCTTGTCACATTCTATAATAGTAATAAAGCAATATAATTTTCTCAGGAACAATATAGATTACAATGGGGAACAAAAATAGTTGTTACATTTTTATGCTGATTAAAATTAAAATTAGCATACCGATTCCACAAATTCCAGTCTGTTTTTGTATTTTTTTTCGCAAGTCAAGTTTTTTAACCTCCAGATAAGAAAAATTCCCCATAGTAGGTGAGGTCAGAAGAGCTGATTCTGATTGGACTCATCTACAACTACATAGCAACTTATTTGTGCAGTAACAATTGAGGCAGTGAGAGGTGTGTGCACCCCCAATAGGTTCATACGCATACACGTTTTTGTAGTCATTTGGCTAAGAAAAAAAAAAAAAATGGAATCAGATTCCATACTCAATAAGCAAGTGTTATACCTACCGCAACAAAGATTATGTTACCTGGTGTTGTTAGTTGTCGGGGAGGCCAATAACGTGTTCATTTGCAGTAAAAGGGGAAATAGTGGTGTCAAAATTAAAAACGAAAAAAAAAACTGCTATGAAACACGTTCGTTAAAATAAATGTACAGATTTTTTTTATGTTTAATGCTTTTCTTTTAATTTTAGACACATAGGGAAGACTCAACAGCTTTGTTTCAAAATTCGAACAAAAAATGCAGAGCTCCCAGGTATCATGAGAATGACTTCATTTAAATAAAAATATAAACAATTAATATAAGTGCAATGTTAAACTTTTACTTTTGTTTTAATTTTAAATTCAAGTAAAAAACTAAACGTGACAGTTCACTGTCCCATCAGCATTTCATAAAGTTAATTGAATGTTTAATTGAATTAATAATCTAATAGTTCCGATATTAACCAGTTTTTACATTCCAGATAAAAAAAAAACGCTTAAACCAATATTTTTGTTCCAGATTAATTTGCAGCAATTTATATTATTCTACAAAAAAAAAAAAAAAAAAAAAAAAATTTTCAGCTGGGATAATAGACCCCAATGAGGAAAAACGCAAAAAAAAAAAAAAAAAAATAGATATGTCCAATTTCGGTGGCTGGAATTGATTTCACGTAACACTCTGTAGGAGCTTCAGCACCATGGACAGTACAAGTTGATATTTTATCGCCTTCCCTCTTGTGGACTGATGCATTGAAACGACCGCCTCATACTGATTGTGGTTTCTTGAGTAAGGGGGGCATATTTTGATTAGAAAAGGCACTTCTTGGAGTAGCATGTTCCAAATTTATACAAACGTGCAACATCCGTAATGGATGAGCGCAAGAAGTCATTGTCGAGAACAAAAGGCTGCTGCATGTCTGAGACAGAAGGATAGATTGTGTCATTCATCTATTTATCAACGGAAGGTCAAAGTAGTCATTAGAGCAGAGCGAGGCTGTCAGGCTTTTTGATGGCTTCTCCATGCCCACGCACGCACAACTCCTCGACACGACACAACGCGACAAAACACAACACAACACAACTCGACGCAGGAGATATCAGAGGTTAATGTGGATCACATCTTGGCCTCGGACAAAGAGCGTGGCTGACCATTTCAATTGCCATTTAATTAAAGTGGTGTCCGAATGCCAGGTGAGGAGTTCAATCTGTGCTTGGTTCTTTCTGAATTTGTAACGAGATGGATGTGCGTGCGTGCGTGTGCGTGTGTGTGTGTGTTGCCGACAAACGGCTAACAAGTGAGGAATCAATGATGGCAGTGCTGTGCTCTCAACACATTTTGTAAAATTTTGGATACAAGGAGAGCAGGGAGGAATAATGAAGAAAATAAAAGACACAAAGATGAATCACACACACATGCACCGGCACACATTGAGAACACCAGCTGACAGCTGTTAGATGGTGTATTGATTTGTCCACAGTCGCCGTATTGGCCTGCCAGAACTTGTCAGAATAACGAAGAGAGAAGAACGAGGTACTTTTAAAGCGACAGACATGCACACGGAGCATCAGAGGTTAAGAGAGACCAATGATCTTTTCTACCATCCATCGTTTTCTCTACCCTTTGTCCTCAGCTAACTTGGCACGAGAGGCAAGTTACGCACGCAACCGGCGGCCAGAAAAAACAGGTCACAAGAAAAACGGTCATTCACAATCACATTCACATCTACGGGAAATTTAGAGTCGTCAGAAAAGCCGTTATTATATCAAGGCAGGATTTCTAAAAAAAAAAAAAAAATAAATAAATAATATATATATATATAATAAAATAAGAATAAATACAATAATTTTGAAGGGTTCTTTAGGAAAAATATCATTGTACATAAATTTCAAAAGTATGACTATAATATATCTGAACTCACCTAAATGTGCACTTGAACCTCTTCCTCTCGTTGAGAAAACCAATGCAATGAGTCAGTCTTGATTGCCGTTTTAGAATGTGTACTTAACGGAGGCAAATAGTCTACGAGGTGTTCAAATGAGAGGCAGCGCCGTCGTTCATTGTGAAATGGTCACATTTAATGGTTGAAACCTGTCATTGTATATACAGCTATAAAAAAGACCCCAGGTACAGGTAACGACATTCTACTGCTAATACATACATTAATATTTTTTTTATTATTATTATTAAATAATAAACTTTTCTTCAATGTTAAAGTTACATATCATAGTTTACAAAATAGGATCAGAGAAATAAGCCGTTATGAACGTCGGATTTCAAAACAAAACAACTAAAAGCCTATATGTGTGTTTTTGTAGCCGTTTCTCCATAAAAGACATATAAAAAAACAAAACTATAAAACACATCAGTATTCATCGGAATAACATAATAGCAAGAGTTGACCTTGGCTACTGAAAACTGCAAGAAGACATTTTCTATGTATGGGAAGGCGTCAGAAAGCAAAGTGATTTGTGTTATTTTACAGCCCTCAATGCCTCCCACAAAACAGCCATATCGTTGTGAAAAGTTAAAAAAAAAAAAAAAAAAGAGTTGGGCAGCTTTAGACTTTATTACATATATCGATACATTTGTTTTTTTGTTTTGTTTTTTTTTGTTTGTTTTACAATCATCATCCTACTTGACAGATGCAAGCTAACTGTCTCAACGAAGCCGACTTTTGCGACGGAACTCTTGCAAGCGTCAATCCTCACATCCCAACCAAATCATCGGTTGAATTTTCAACAGCGATTGATCATTTTCGTGGCCTCGGCTGGATCCCCACCATTCATTCTGCTTTTCAAATAGATCAAATCTGCTCGTCTTGGGGACTATTTGACGACGGGGCGGAGGGAGTTGAGTCTTTGGCATGACGGTTTAGCTGTATGGGGCACTGGGACAGCGGCTGGGCACAAACACATGCGCACGTGCTCGACTTTTTGTGTGCGCTTTTGCGTGTGAATTCCGCTGTATTTTCACACGCGCGCAAACTGATATTGGGTGAAACGGTTAAAAAAAAAAAAAAAAAAAAGAAGCAGAGAAGAGAGTCAATACTGTCGCCTGCCAAACAATTCAAATTCAAGCCAGCAGATGCTGCAAGACGACGAGTGTTTTTGCAGCGATGCTTCTATTGTTTGCTGCTGATGAAGACGATGAGGATGACGCCACGGCCAAAACAGCTCCTCTGAAGAACCTGTGTGTCACCATTAATTGAAACTGCGGCATGGGGGCATTGTCCAAGTCATCTTGGCAAGTAAGTGTGTGATAGACAGAAATGATCAATGCACTGTATCCTTGGGACTTGTGCAAAAGAGAAAACAAAGATCCAGCCTCTTCTTCCTCCTCCTCCTCCTCCTCCTCCTCTTGTTTGTTCCGCTTTAAGATATGTACATCTAGACACAAAGGCAAAAAGTTAAACAATGAACAGTTATGGTCGTAATAAAGCAATCTGTGCATATAATAAAAAAACAAAACAAAACAAAAAAAAAAAACGGTGCCATCTCTAATTGGCAATGAGAATAAACAACCCGTTGGATTTCAGTTGTTGCAATGTACCGTACAACACTTGAAATGTTTGCATGACTTCTTTTAGAGTTTATAAAAGAATCAAAAAATTGATGCCTGTTGAGGATCTTGACAAATTTTGAAAACAAGGAAACATTTTAGTCTGCTTGCAATGTCCGTCATCATCTTATATTATATTATATTATATTATATATTATATTTGTAATATAATGTGATGAGGTATTCCGGTTTGACTTCATGTGCTGCTATCTTGATCATCAAAAGGGCATCTCTTGGCAAGACCACGGGCGGAGTTAGAGGAGGGGCTGGGGTGACACTCCCCCCCCCCCCACATAAATGACAGCATTATAAACTTGGCTTGACCTTTCACCTCAATGAGCGTAGTTGTAGTTGAGGAATCGCTTCCGAACACCTTTGGGCTAAAATGTCAAACAGTAGAAGCTGCATTCTGTTTGTGCCACTTTAGTCGACACCGAGTACAAACAAAACATTTCCAAGTGCTTTTCGGAAGTCCGTGAGTTTGTCTTCATCGCTCAGCATGCGCGAACTTACGCCACGAAAGCTCAATTTGTTATTTAAAAGTGGAGAAATAAATCGAACGGCGCAGTTTTAGATCAGATTTGACTTTCGTTGCTTTCAGGGTTGTTTTGCCCGAAAATAAATTAATTCACTCTTCAGCTGTGTTGTAAATACAAACTCGTCCAATCCCTCTAAATGTCTTCTCGCCGTCGGAGGACATGCATCGCCCGGCTGATATGTGACTGAGGGGCTGAGTCCATAATCAATTCAAATATTGAGTCAATGCAAGTGGTCCTTGAGTGTACGTGCGCGTGCGCGTGTGTGTGTACTCACTACATAATAAGTAGCAGCATCACGAAGAGAAGAGGTGAGAAGAAGCTGATAAGTTTGGCAGCTCTGCCCACTGGCGGTTCAGCCTTATGCGGCGCGTTGGACGAAGGTATGGGCGAAGTCTTAGTCTCTGCGGGGAAACACACACACCAACACACACCATTTGATCTATTTACTCACGTATTGCAATAAATCCGCATGTTAGGTCCTCTTTTATTCCCAAGGGAATTGACATGTAAAGCACTATTTTGAAAAATGAACGCAGACAAAGAGAAAGTCTATGCTAGCAGGAAGACGCGAACAGAAAGGAAAAATGCATTGCAGCGCAAAATCAATTCTAATCTGCAAGAGCAATCAATATGAGACTTGTTGAGGCAGATATGAAGTGAACTGGACACGAAAAATCAAACTCCTTCAGTCGAACCTCTTGTTGAGGTCAAGGAAGTACTTTACGCAGTCTGCAAAACGTGGAATGGAGAAATGATTCATTTCATGAATGCTCACATTATCCGATACTACATATATTGGATCTAGATTAGGATGGAGAAAAGCTCTAAACTTTGTGTCAGTGCGTCATCAGTCTTCTTTCTTTCACCAGCGAGCTAACATGCAAAGTCCCACATTTTTGCTCTCTCTGCTTCTCCTCTGTCATTTCGGTGTTAAACGCTGATCGGTGATCGTAAAAGTTCTTGTAGTGTCGGCAAAAGGCGCACACAAACTACTACTATTTTATGGTTTAGACTATTGGTCCCCAACCAGCGGGCCGCGGCCCAGTACCGGTCCGCAGACCACTTTGGAGCGGGCCGCACAGATGAGAGAAAAAAAAAAATTGCAGTACTTTTGGTTTATTTATTATTTGAGGCTGAAAACTATTTTATTATGGAAAAATGACCGTTCCATTCATTTTTAACATCGACTGGTGCACATGCACACCTCCTACGAAGAAAAAAATTGGGGACCACTGATTGACACTGTACAGCACAGTGTTCATGTTTAAGCTGTTGAATGTTACAGAGGCTTGTTTTTGACTAACACATATGCCCCGTATGCTACTGCATTCTAATGTTGGTCGTCAAGTATTTGTTTTCAGTGGTAATTAGCGTCAAAAGTTTGAGAATGACTGACTTAGCGCAAAGGGCACTACACTCGGGACTGAAATTAAGTCAAATGTCCTCCTCTAAATATTGCCTATGCTAAGAGGAAGAGTCAGTCCATCATAATCTGCATCTGTGGAAAAAATATATATAAATTCTCATTTGTTTTCTAGCCAAACAACCAAGAGAGGTCTTTGTGAACGGTTGTAAAGCCAAAATATTTTTGGAGTTTGGCACTATCCGCTAATATGATAAAATCTCGACGCAATAGCATACTGTATGAGAACAGCGGCATGTTGCAGTCGACATAGCCGACAAAGCATCACCAAAATAATTTTGGGGTGGAGTGGAAAAGCGAATATAATTTCCCTCTCCTCCTATTAATGAGCGTCGCAGAGCAATGAGGAGGCAGGAGAGGAAGCAGCCAGGTGTGAAATGGGGAACGTGAAAGAGAGTGAGAACGTGCAAAGCAGGGCTGCTTAGAACACTGGAATAAACATTCCCGCAAAGCAGTTTGATTTCGGAGTGGTGAGACAAATAATAAAGATGTGAGGATAATGAGATGACGACCAGTTGTTGTTATGGGCTTGACGTCGATGCAACAAGCCAGAAAAAGACTGGCAGCGGGCAGATCTGGCAATGCACCGGCAGAATGATGAGGAGGAAATTAGATTTTATAGTGGGAAAGTGGATGGATTTATGAAGCATGCACAAAGGCGACCCAAATCACAAAGACTGTAATCCTTCGTATTTAGAGTGACAATAAGATACAAAATCATTGCGGGGGATCGTCAATTATCCGTAGTCTCTTAGCGAGCCGTGATAAAGCTTAAATAATATTAATCTCTGGCACAGTTGGGCAATTAAGGTGACGTCGACACGTGTAGCTGGGTCAACACGTGTCAATCAGGGATAATACTGAGATTTTAACTTCTAAAAGAACCGGGACTTAATTTGAAACATTTAGGACAAAAGAAGCGCAATATGTTGTCGGACTTGCGATTGGAGACTGCGTTAGTGTGTGCAAACCCCGCCAGATAGTGACGGGAGTGCTACTGAAATATTTTATATTTTACATTTTTAAATATTGCTGGCAACCAGTTCAGGGTGTACCCCGCCGACTGCTCGAAAACCGAAAATCCGCGACCCTTGTGAGGAGAAGCGGAACAGAAAATGGATGGATTGAGGTATTAAACATGATTATTTGTTCAATGAAATTATTTCTATAATGATTCAGAAGGATTGTCCAATGCTGGGCTCATATTTATGGATGAAATTCCATGACATCCACCACGCATGTTTGCAAAGTAAATTAGTTTGCCTGGGTCAGAATTGTGTTACACCACCCGCGCCATGAGTTTGGACCTGCTTTTACAGAGTCTAAACTGTAATCCACTTTTGGTAACCAAATTCGTAGATGCGCCAGGGAGCACGGAAGGAACCCCAGTGAGGCGTAGCGCATCTACCAAATTCACAAACACGTTGAACGAGATCATTCCCCCGGTGCGAAAATGTACATACGGCTGTTTTTACGCCGAGTGTAGAGGTGCCTGTCAACTAAAACAAAAATATTTTGTGGCAATTATACAGTACATCCAAAGCCTAACGGCACTGTTGTGATTGTACAAAATCATTTTGGATCGTCTCATGAGCGTCGTGACGTTTCATCATAGAAACCTGATATGCGCTTCGCAATGCATTATTTAGATGGAGGAGTCTTGAGATTTAGAGACGACACGGCTATTGATAAAGCTTTACATGCCTTCTGGTAGATGGCTAAAAACATTCTTGTTTCGAAAACAAGATGAGAGCATGTGATTGTAAGCGATGTGAAATCGAACCCATACATCACACACCTTTTTTAAGTTTAAAACGTGTTTTTCGGAACCTGTCGCCACATTGAATATTGGGCTTCCCTTCTGGCATCTTGTTGCATTTACACATTGCAGCAGGCACAAAGCATCTGATATGAAATAGGATCTATCAGACGCTGCGCACTTTCTGTCTCGCTGACAGGGTGAGACCAAACTGCTTTTTGCGTCAATAGCACGGGGGCAGCTGAGCGACGGTCGTATCACCGAGGATGAGATTTCATCCGTCTGTCAGTGCGCAATCCTTTTTGATGTGAAATGAGAAGCGGAGCACGCCGCCAACGTCACTTCATCTCCATGAGGGATCGGTGACACACTATTTAAAGCATAAATACGTGAAAAAGAAGGAAAAGAAAAAAAAGGGCATAGTGGGTTATAAGCTGTACAAAGAACGGATGGTTGTTTTACCCTTTATAACCTTTAACATCATATATGCACATTTCAAAAATATAGACTTTTATGGTGGACAAAAATATTTCCAGAAGTTTCTATGGTCTCTTTTTATTGAGCATTGGGTGAGAACCACAAAACTTGCTTTTTTTTTTTTTTTTTTTTTTGCTGACAGCGGCTGCACAGATTTAATATCTTATCTAAAATGTTTCAGTTGTAAAGACGCCTGACAACATCGCAGAGTTCGGAATAACGAGCGAAACAGTGATCAATACACTGACATGTAAAAAACAGAAAAAAGTGCAAGCCGGCACATGAGGGTGGGAGAAGCATCAGCTGGGGTGGAGAAACCTCATGACCGCCTTTTCTCACTAGTGTTCACACAATGTACCTCATGTTCCGTGTGGGTATGCGCACGTGTGTGTGGCTTGCATGTCTGGAGTGCTCCAAAAGGCCACTTTTTCTCTTTCTGCAGGGTCGCGTGTGTTTTGTGTTTTGAGCATATAACGAACTGATAGAGTGTAATGCAGCGAATGGCCAGGAGGAGGCACTGTTACGCCATGAAACCCATCGTCAGCGAGGGGCGCAGAGGAGAGCTGAGATAGGCTGCCAAATGAAGCAAACTATTTCAATTTTTCTTTCCTAGTTACGACAAGGAGAATCAAAATAAAATAATAATTATGTTAAAAAATGGAGCATTTTTCGAAGCCCAGCACTGCTTTTCAAAAGGGATGATAAAAGCTGACTGTGAATAGGAAATCTTGTAATAGATTGAATGGGACCATTTTAGTGCGATTATTTCAGAGGCAATGATGACCTTGCTAATTTATGGTGGCCAGACTACGCAGTTCCTGCAAAATACAAAACGAAACCAGCAAAGCTGGCGGTTGTAAACTCAACACTGGCTGTTTACCACTTTTTTTTTTTTTTTTACCCTGGACTATCTCTGCATGCCCATTTACGAATAAACAAGGCTTAAACTCCTTTGAAGCTGAGGTGCAATGTGGATAATGCACTAAAGCACTGGAATGCATCAATAGTATTGATCAGCCCATGATTTAAGGTCTTCTTGTGCATGGATAATATCTTTGATGAGGAGGCGAGAAGACGCTGAACTTAAAAAAAAATAAATAAATAAATAAAACCAATGCAGTGACGTCATCATGTAATGTGCACGCGACTGAGACCTACGCGTGAGATATTCCACATCAGTCGTGGAGGTGGTCTGCACCGGTTCTTCGATCCAAGGTGTAGCATGCACGGCGACGCTCCAGTCACTCCATGTTCCGATCTCTGTGTCTTTGGCGGCGACCTGTCGAACACAAACAAAACATGTTTATATATAAAAAAAAAAAAATATTTGGATCATTTGAAAGATATCAAAATAAAAAAAATGAAGGATTTGTTGTGTTCCTGCTTCCTTTTTGCAGGTGCACTGAAATTAAAAGTTTTTTGGTTTATTATGTCAAGTGGAAGCACGGAATGAAATGAGCTGAGCTGGATCCAGATGATTTTATTCATAACACAACATTTTTTTTCCAGTTTGTAATGGTCAGGTGTCCACATGATGTAGATGTGAAAGTACCTGGATGATGTATTCCTTTCCAGCGTAGGCATCGGTGATGGTGTGAGAAGTGCTCTCAGACAGTTCCACCTGAAACAACGGCAAAAGAAAGCAAACACAAAAAAGATTATAGACCTGAGGATGATACAAGTGTGTGCGTCTTTATTTTGGTCTCTGACTTTTGCACAAGTTCACTTATGTTTGTCACCCGTCAATGACAACTCTTGTTTCCTCCCAAATTCCAAATCATCTTGACTATTTTAGGTTCATTCAAACTTCCAAACTGTCCATAATTATGTGTGTAAATGTGAATGGATATTTTTTTTTAAGCGCCCCCACACTGAAAAAAAAAAAAGTTGGGTGACCTAAAAATTTCAAGGCAACAAACTTTGATAAAATTTAAAATTCAAGAAAATATTTGCAGTTTTGCTGCAATGAAAATTGGCTAGCATGAAAGTTGTCCTCCAACTTAAGCAAAAACAACTCAGCAATGTGATTTGGAGAAAACGCTTCGCTTGCTTTGCTGGGTGAACACCGTTTCCATAAATGTCAGTCATGTATATTTTAAAGGTGTTCCAACTTACATGACTGTTTCAGCCCCCCCCCCCCAAAAAAAATACAATCTTTTTTATTTTTGAACAGTGTACTACGCCTCTAGGTGGAAGTCAGGATAGCCTCCAGCGTCCAGCCGATCGCGACTCCAGTACGGATTTGCGGTTATAGATATTTGCATTTTTGTGTATTTTGGGTCACATTAGGCCTTGTCATCAAATTCCATAGTGAAAAAAAATGGCATTTTGGGTATAATTGCTGTCAAAATGGGTCTACTGGACGGACAAATGCAGATAGATGGATTATTTTGGAAACCTCACCTCATCGGTGAAAATAAATACATTTAATTTTAAATGAAATTGAACAAAAGCATTGCAACAAAATATCTGTGTTTGACACACCAGAGTATTTAAAAAAAAAAAAACATTAACAAGGTTTATTCATTTAATTTTTTTCAAGTTTGGCGGGCCGGATTAAAACGTTTAACGTGCCACATGTGGCCCCCGGGCCGTAGTTTGGTCTTCCATTCATCTGTAACGCCTCGTCAGCTGAGAAAGGGTTCTCTGAACATAAGTGATAAAAAAAGTGGTTGGTTTGAAGTTTGAAGGAGCATTGGACAGATTTACATGAGATAATATGTGCTAGTCATTTACTCTAGGTGCTTATTCAAACTAAGCGCATCCCAAGTATTAGACTCAAGTCGAGGATTTGTGGTTTCCGTGGCAACAACTGAGCTGATCGGACTTATTATAAACCAGATGCTGGTAATGATTTTAAAGCTGATCTTTTGAAGCACACATTTCCCATATTGTTGCTTTTAAAGTCCTATTAGTAGGAAGCCGGATGTATTTTTTCTTTTTTTTTTTTTGGGACGCCACACCAGAGAAGAAATATTGCTACATCATGAACTCTGAAATGTATTTGGCAAACGGGGATTTATGAGCATCCGAGTCCACTGGAAGTCACACTGACAGCTCTTTCCTTCTACCTATAGTGCCAGCCATAAATTATGAGCTCAGCGTTGCAATTCTACCTTTAATGTTTTATGGTGGTTATATTAGCTCAGCCGTGCGGGATACCATTTTTATTGAGTGGTTATTTATTTACAACAAGCCTTTTGTCATTATTGTGTGTATGAATCAAGCCGGTTGATTTTGTTGCTGCGGTGTTTTTATATTTGGCTATTGGAATGATTGAACTCTGATGCCCCCTGCGGCACAGTTTGGCGTGATTGCAACACCTCGACAGCCTAGATCACAATTAAAGCAGAAAGCTTTGGCGTGGATGACACATTTGACAACACAATAACACGTTCCAGAATAACATACGCCAGCGCTGGAAAGCTCTTCGCGCACACTTTTAACATTCAGAGGGGTAGCAGATTGAAACGAATATGTGCGTCACTTGGAAGTGCACGCGGCTTTGATTTGATGCAATGTTGTAATTTACCGTTAGTGCTGCATTTGTGTGTTTGTTTATTTGCCTTTGGCTCACGTCTTGACACGTTCGAGGAAAAAAATCGTACTCGAAAAGGTGCTGACTTTCCCTCTCCTGAAGCCAAATTAAATGATTTAGTGACACGCCTTCTACAGTTTCCAACCGAGACGAGAAACATACGCACAGGCAGCCGCTCAAGTGGATCAGAACGAAAGAGACGTGCAATCCTCACATCATTGATTGGACTACCTTCATGTGCTTTCTGGATAACATAATATGAATACACAACATCTAACCCTGGTCAACACATTTTTTAGTTTATTTTATTTGTAGAATTTTTTTTTTAGCACTAATTCCACATCTGCAAGTTTTTTTTCTCTAGCAATGCATGTATTCACAATAATAATAATAATAATAATTTTAATTTATAACTTTTTTTATTTATCATTAATTTTAATTTTTTTTTCTTTGGGAGATGGATTTCGTCTTGCCACCCTACCTTTTAGCCCAGACATTCTGAATGACTAAGACGGTAGACTGCTGTTTCATGTATTATGCCAGTACTTGCCAGCAGTTCCTGTAGCTCCTTCATTATTGCTGTCAGCCACCCTGATAATTTTTTTCGTCAATCTCATCTTTTAGTGCCACTTTTCCTCTATTTATGTTCATTTTCTTCACTATGTTCAGTGGTATATTTAGTGGAAATTATTTAGCTTCTACTTAAGATTGATACAGTTGAACAATGATGCCTCAGATGCCGTGGAAGGTCTGTGCTGTAAAGTATCACTAAATGTCGGGAAATTCTACGAGAACAGGTGAACTTTATTTGGCTTGAATCAGAGGCACTTGAATTGGTGGTAGATTTGTGGTGACTACAATTTAAAATAATTCTGAACAGAGCCACGTAAGTGAAAAGTTACAAGCGGGTGTGCACACTTGTGCAACTTCATTGTCTAAGTTGTTCATTTTTAATTCCTCTCCTGAAAATATAAATGTATTTTTTTCAATTTAATTTTACACGTTATAAGTTATATTGATTGTGGGAAAGTAAAAGAAGAAACACCGAACAGGATAAACAATTTTTTTTTTACAGCAATATGGCCATCACATTCCGCTGTTGTTTCATTCCGATGAGCTCATGGGATGAATCTTTAAACAAACACAGCCTCTCAGAACACTTTTTCTGGAAGTTTTCCCTTTCCAAATAATCTTTCTCTTATCTCATGATGATGTTGACCCCTCTGTTTTCAGCGTGGCCTTGATCTTCAACAGCGTCTTTTTCCCGCCCACGCTTTGTTTGGAAGAACAAGGCCAGACTTTATCTGACAAACCGAGCGCTATATTTACAAGCTTAATTTATTTAGTGGAATGCACTAACAACATAATTTGAGCATGCGCCCATCTGTGTACATCTGCGTGTGTGCGACCGTATTCCATGATATGCACCACACGCACACTAGTCTACAGTATAGTACGTGCGCACTCGATGAGCACAGAGCGTGTGTTTAGCTATCGGTGCTGTTTACACGTCGCCCAAGCAGCGTAACCACAGCGCCTCTTAGCATTTTCTACCAGACGGCGTATGTGGATATTTACAGAGAAAGGTTTCTAAAATAAACATTGGGAAGTTCAGTCACACATGTTTGTTTCCTAGTTAGTTTGGGAGAACAAAAATAAAGTATGTCTTTGAATATGGAAGCAAACTACCATTTAAGCGTCATAACAAGCACAATTCAGTAAAAGACAAAAAAAAAAAAAAAAATACAAAATTGGATCCGTGTTGAATTTTACACCTTCATAGACACATCGTATCCAGTCGGAAATTGGAGGAGACGTTGCATTTGTTTTCCACAATTTAAAACAGTCCCCAGGTGTGCTTTCATTAAAGCACCCCAAGAGCAAGAATTATTCTAACCCCGCCAAAGATACAGCCGGACTAATGCTGAACCTGTTTTTCGTTAGCTTTAGAACCAGTGGGCTGGATCTTGGCAGTGCGTAACTGCCAGAATTTGATTGTGTCATCTTCCGCCTCACTTGGCCGCAAGTGGTCGCAGGGGCCAATTGCTTGCTTCCACTTGCGGAAGCCAAGCCCAGAGTGTGAAAAATAACAGAGCGCCAAAGACTAGAAAACATTTTTGTGGCGCATGGACGCATACCAGACACAAACACGACAACCCCTCGCTCTGCTGACAGATTCATGGAGCAATCAAGTGCCGCATTTCAAAAGTTAATCCTGCCATTTAATGCCAATCTGTGCACCCCCCCAAAAAAAGCGAATTTAACCGCAGCCCCGCCAGTCCTCGACACTTAAAGTGAGTGCTTGTCGAGAGTCACTTGTCAGGCAATATTTAATGACCAAGGCATGAAAATACACATCAGTTGGCGTAGCGGTGAGGCACAAGCCATCAAACACAAACATAAATAAGACCCCTCCCACAAATTACGAGAGCTGGGCAGTACATCCCAGGGGTGGAACGGTCCGGCCCTTCAACGGGCGGGAGGTGACAAATTTTGAAAAAAGGGCTCGACTTAGCAAGGTTCGTGTTCCGCAGCGACTCTTTTGTCAACTGCTTTTTTTTTCTTTCCGAGTGGAATTTAGTCCAACCTCACCGCAAACTCGTTGTGGGGGTGCTAAGGATGTACAGTAGCTCCGCTGTTAGACAACAGTGGGGCAGAACCGCTTGTTCACGGATGAAGGGGCAGATAACAAAATATTTATTACTTGGTTCCGAGACCCGTGTACAAACAAGAATAACAAAATGTCCTCTTTGAGAACATGCCACTGGCAACAAAAGTGATTCCCTACCCTTCCAAAATATGAGGCTCCACGGTAAAATTATTTCGTTTTTTATTTATTTGAATTAATTCCCAGTTCTTGTCTTGGGTTTCTCCATGTATTCAAACTTCCTCACACATTCCAAAAACATGCATGTTGGGTAGCGATGGGAAAACGAAACTTCATGAAGCACTTGTGATATTTTTTACTCCTCTAGACGGTGCTCTTGGTTTAAGGATAAACGCTTGTGGAATGCAACTCTATTACATCTCAACTACATCTTTGAACAAAGTGCCAACTTGAGGAGTTAAAAATGATCAAGTGCTTCACGAACCTTCATTAGTCCATCACTAATGTCCATTGAAGAGTAGATTTTCCGCGAATCAAGGAGTGAATGGTTGTTCGTCACATCCGTCCGGAGGGTCCAATTTAAATGCAATCTCAACGAGGACAAGCGGTATCGAAAACAAAAGTATCGTTATTGTGCAGCACTGAAAGGGAAACGTTAACTCAACTGTATGCGATGGCACGGTGGAGTCTGTTGCTGTCCTTGAAAAATAACTAAACACACAAATATATCTGATCGTTACTCTGTATTATCAAGCAGGTGGTGAAATAAAATCTATTTCCTTTCTGTTGTGTGTGTTCGTGTGTCCCTATGGGTGGAACTGTTGCACTAAACAAGCAATTAGAAGTAATAAAATCTGGATTTTCACCAATCATAAAGAGTGCATACCCAAAGGGAATTGGACATATGTGGCCAAATACAAAGCCTGCCAACAACAACAAAAAAATATTTACCCATAAAACATCACGTCGGCTCACTTCACTACTCCCAAGATAGAGTAGGATAATTACGCTCGATGATAAAACGTCGACCCAAATGAATTGACCACCGAATGGTCTGTTTTGACAGCAATCTTTAAATATCCTCAATCTGGAGACATCTCTTCATTCCATGCGTAAACACCATATGTGTGTTCATAGCAAACAACATATGCGAGCAGGACTATGACCAAGACAAGAAGGAAAAGGTGCTTCATGTCCACATGATGGCACACCTGGATTGGCCAACCTTTTTTCAGTATTTCAACAGTGCGATCATCAGACTGGTCGCAGACCTCAGCCTTAAGGGGGGGGTCATGAAATGCTGCATATTTTTTATGCTATGGTAAGCTACTACTCTGTTTGTGCAACACTGGCGTGCAAGTATTACAACAGACAATATTTACAGCAGATATGCTGCACATAGACCCCACCATGAGTAAGTGGCATCCTCGATCATTGAAAGTGAAGATGCTTTGTTCATTTGCTGTTTGGGGATCAATATTGAACGATTGCTCTTGATTGTATTTTGTCGTTCCATTTTATCATTCTAATTTGACAATTGTATGGCTATTATGATTGATGTTCTCAAGAGAAAAACAAAAAAGAAAATAACTAAAAATATTTCAAAATATATGTACATATACATAAAACTTTTATATGTGCAGGAAACATTTTATATAGTTTGTGAAAACAAACGTTTCGATTTTCCATGTTGTCAGATTTTGCCATGTCTATTGATCCAGGCCACAAAAATCTTGACCCTGTAGCTTCTTGTTCAAAGTTTTACATGCACAGTAGCTCCTCTTCAATACAAAAGAAATGAGCATTCGGGGTGCAAGGCAGCAGACGCAGAACTGAATGAGCTCCATGCATAGATTTCGACACAAGACTCGTCAAACAGTCGATAATAGATTGCATGGAATTGCTTTTCACAGGTAGGAGAAATTGTTTTCTTGATATGTTAAGCCCATATATCATTAGCTTGGCTAACAGAGCAGCTGGAATTGTGGAAAATGCTATCTACTCCCACGCTCAAGCGAGCCCCCAAACAACAACAAGAGCAAAGTCTATTCGCTTTGAGTAACGAGATTGAATTTTGCGGCAGGGCGCCCGATAAGGTTTTTCTATTGACTCATTTAAGTAACTTTAAACTATAAAAATATTTTGCGATTATAAACGGCAAGTAATAATCTAGTTTGCGCCCACACCTAGCTGAGGCTGTCCCTTAATTCAGATTTGACGTAAGTGACGCAAAAAAGTCACAACTTCACGAATGATGTCCATTCGATCCTATGCAGATTTTTATCGCAAGATATTATTGCGAGTTGGACAACATCAGCAGTTCTTCACTATAATATGAGAAAATAATATGTTATATATATATAATATGTTGACGCAAAAAAAAGAAGATATGAAAGTGAAGCACAACTATCATTTTTTGATATCACTTAAAAAGCTTCAAATTCTTGTCCAGCTATTCACTGATGACCCCTGAAACTTTACCTGGCAGAACACGAATACTGTAAACCCCCACATAGCATGCCATAGCCAAATCCTATAGTCCTCTCTGAAGGACTTAAGCGGAAATGTCTCACAGAAACACACACATACACGCATGTATGCACATACACACACCCCAAAAGCTTCGAATCCAGACAAACGGGGCACAGAGGAAATGTGAACATTCCTCCGAGATTGCACACCAACTATGAGAAAGTAAGTGACCCTCCATTTTTCTCACATCCTTTCTTATCTTCTATTTAGTGATGTTTCTCATCTCAATCTATCTATCTATGGAGCCCTAATTTACCCCGGTTGCATTGTACAGTACTTGCAGCCATCCATGTAATGGCTTGACATAAACTACAAAGGTCAGATGGGGCGAAAGGGCAATGAGATAAGATAAACAGTCATAAAATAAGATTAGGAGGGAAGATTAGGGATCAATTATTTTAAAAAGAAAATGAGCAAAGAAGGTAAAATCAAGATGGAAAGCAGAGGGAGGGAGACATGGAGCGAATTGGCGTCGGTGGTCAGATCTAATCCACTGAGCATGTCTGTTGTCCTGGAAAGGAAACCCAATTATATGGCACTTCCACTGGCCCGATGCCGCTCGGTGGGTGTATGTGTGCGCTTACACTGAGAAGCTTGGTCTCATTACGTTGACTGACAGCTCCCATTTTTCCACCATGCTCTCCTCCCATATACGAGCGTATACATGCACATGTGAGCGCACACAAACGGAAGGTTCTTTCACGAGACGGTATTTCTCAGGGCTTGAAGCCCCCAAATCACCCGGGCAGCAATTATTGTAAGAGGGCACGAAAGACTCCAGCAGGTCGAAAAGCATCTTCAGAGCTTGTACAAGCGTAGCGGTGAAGGTGACAAAACAGCAAGTGTGGCTTTCAAAACGGTTACATATTCAAATGTTTTGGCCGATAACCTTTTGATCAAGCTGGTTCTTTTTGTCACGTTTCCAAACAGCTCCTGTCACAACAGCACCACACTTTACGTCTCCACTGGGTATGGGACAGTGTTTGATAGCTTCAAAGTGTTCAAAATAGACCCAACATGATGAAAAATCATTCAACCATCCCCAAAAAAAAATAAATAATGCATGCTCACTAAGAAATGGAATAATTTTACAAACATGCGCTGCACACAATTATTATGCCTTTAAATATTTTGAAAATTATGATAAACGAGCGATCGGAAATAGCATTTATTTTTCTTCTTTTTTGATATTGTATGAATGCATTTCATTATCTTCCATTTTAAAACACGGTAACAGTCCATTTCATTTAATTGAGCGATAAATAATAAATGCCACTAAAATGAACGTTATTTAACTAAGAATATCCAAATAGACTACAGTACAATTTAAGACACTAAAAATGCTAAAACGAGTGTTCAAAAACAACGAGGGTTAATCCGACGCAACACACGGTAAAATACGGTAGATATACGGGTAATGAACTGTATGTTGCAATCTGGTTTTATATTGCATTATCATATGCTAACAATTTCATTTGCCTCCTTGAAACACTCTGTTTACTTGACGTATTGTTTGGTTTTCTCTGGATTCATCTTTATCAGAATAGTCAACAGAGAGGCTCGGTGTGATGGTGGCGTGGATTAAAAAACAAACAGAAAAGGAAAAAAAAAAACAATGTACGATAAAAGCATTAGCAGATAAGACATGATGAGGAGCTTAAGTGATGAGAGCCAACGAAGTTTGTGTTTTACAAGGAAAATAAACACAACAGAAGTTTGAAATAACCTTTAGGACAACCACATTTTTTACCAACACTTTTTTTTTCTTAGATGAACACCAAAGTCTTCCATTCTTTGATGTGTTTGTGGAGCCAAGCTAAATGATGATGACTGTAACGTGATAGCGTAGTCGGCCCTGATAAACGATGTGTCTGTGCCGGTGTCCTTCTGATGGGATGTTTTCCCCCAATCAAGGTCTAGACATTTATCATGTTCAGTCACAGATACAGATGGATGCCTTGAAGGGGTGGATGCTTAGATAGTCGGCTTATTGCGTGGATGGACGGATTGGATGGATGGATGACAAGGTGATAGCTGGAGGTGGAAGAGACGATATCTGTAACTAAAAAAAAAAAAAAAAAATGGGGGGTGCTGCAGGTCTAGAAGGGAGATGAGGAATGCAATGGAATGAAAAATATTAAATGGAATCTATCTAAGTTTGCGTATAGATTTTCACACGACTTTGCCATGTTATGTTTAAGTCCTAATGTTATTATCTCCGAGCGCTTGTGTGTTTGCATCATATGTTATAACTTGCTCAGTCAGAAGAACATTGCATATACGTATACCAATCAACTTAATTAGCGGAACAAGAATGCGCTAATTTGACTCTTTCTGTTTATGTACACGTGCATACGAGCATCTTGACGCAGTGCGTGTGCGCGTGCCTGTGTGAGCGTGTGCGTGTGCTCTTGCTTCTTCAACATGCATGTTTCTGCGTCGAGTCTGACTGCATGGGTATGTGCGTGTTTTCAGGCGACTGGAGCTCAGCGTCACCCCCAAAGGGAAATTACAGCATAGCAGATGTAGTTTCATACCAGAGCGGAAAGAGAATATTGAGCAATGTGAAATTGTTCTCATCACGGTGACTGGTCCATTGCTTTTAATTGCTCAGAGAGTTGAGCTCCACTTCTCGGAGAAGAGAGCATTAGAAAGAGGTCATGGGAAACTGGATTCACTGGATTCATTGGACATTTAAAGGCAAGTGGATGCAGTGGTGTGCGGTGAAGTTCATGACTGGTGAGGCACTAACAATTAGTCAGATTTACAAATGGAGGTGCCCAAAAAAAAGGGGGAGGGGGGATGTCAGCCTGATGTTAAAACGGGTCGAAAAATAGATATATGATATGACATGATATGATATACGACACGATACGATGCACGATATACGATACGGTACGATACGATATGATATGATATGATATATGAAATTAAATTAAATTAAATTAAATTAAATTAATTTAAATATAACTGACGACTGACACTTTTCTCCTCTGCAAAAGCAGGTACAACTGTGTACTATTTGTGATGATGAAATGTTCTGAAAAACAGTTCTGCAATTTAGTTTTGGCTACGCTACATAAGCCATTGGGATGAACTATCGATTGCTAAATTTACACATCAGCCCTATTTATGGAGTACGATTGACTTTTTTTCATGACGTACATGAGTTCTGCTCAAATAAAGTACAAACAGAGCTTTGCATTTCTTTGAATCTTCTCCCAAATTATTGCAAGAGGACGTTAATTGTGCAGCTGCCTCACAGTGAGTTATGTCTGCTGTTGAAAATTTCCATTCGTCCGTCTTCACTTGAGGTCTTCATTTATCGCTCCATAATGTGCAACGCCTTCTGACTGATGGCCTCTAAAAGCGCCCTTTCAAAGTCGCCTCTTGTGCTATTGATCTATTTTTGGCTCATGTTCCTCGATATATTTTATCACCTTTTTTTTTTTCTATCACTATTTTCCCTTTGCGAACATTTCTATCATTTCTCTCTGAGGCTCTCCGGCTTGGAATTCATTTCTCTTTGACTTTTATGATTCAAGCAACGCCATTTCAGTTTGGTCGATTTTTTTTTCCCTGTCACCCATTTTCGAAATCTAATTAGCACTTGTTTTAATTTTGCATTGCTCAGTCATCTCTTACACCTGCATAAGAAGCGATCAAACACTCCATTAATGTTTATCTTTTCTGTAAGTAATTTTCATCTCTTTTCCTATCCAGTTTCTCTATCTTCGATAAAGCGTATCCATCTCAACACTCTCCCGGTCACCTCTTGGAGAGAACGGATGGATGCATTTCAGCTTCATCACATTCCAAACCATCAAACACATTCGAGGATGTTGTGTGTGAAATTCATTCTCGCCCGGCAGTCTGTCACACAAGGTGAAACTGGTGTCTACAAATCTCTAATTGGCTTGAGCACATCACTCGTTTTGCAAGATGAGTAAACTGCATTCATGCTGGAACCTGGCAATCAAATTAACATCTTCTACAAGTGCTACTTTCAATTTATTTTGAATTAAAAACTTGTGTGAGCAATGTGATCTGACACATGCTGCGCGTTTGCTATTCTCCTACTTCAAATAATTAAATCTTTTCTAGAGATAATGGAGAATTAGTCTGGTTCCATCCACAAATTACACATGTAAAGATTAATCATCTCTCTCTCAAAACAATTGAGTGCTTTCCACAGAACGCTCAGAATAAATCCAACACCTAATAAAAGTCGAGACAGGCTCAGAACTGAAAAGTAAAACCTCAGCCTTCTGTCCAAGACAACCACGAAAGAGGAAAAGTTCGCCGTTTCCAGCTGTCATTGACTGCATTTATGCAATTTTCAAATCATGTTCCCTTAACCAATCTAAACATTGACTCTGGTTTTGGAGCGTTTCACGTTATGCATCAGTTCTCAAAAGGATCGAGTGGTGGTTGAGTGCGTGTGTCAGGTTTAATCATCACTTTCCAGCTGCAAATATATATATTTTTTCCAGGTTTTAAAATCACATCAATGTGTTCCTGCATGGGATTGTGAGGTTTGGGGTCGAGCTGGCGGGAACAATAGAGATTGATAGTGTGATAATATAAAGTGATAATATGTTCAGTATCAAATCATATAACTTGTCAGAAAGCAGGTGTGTGCATGGAATAAAAAAAAAAAATAAAAAAAAAAGCGAGTCACTTGCATTCTGGCGCAGTCTGATAAGTCTGACATTTTTTTTTTTATATATATAGAAAATTCCATCCACAAGGCAACTCAATGAGCTTCACATCAGCACAGACGCAATACTTACAACGCAGACAACACAAGCATCACTAGTGACGTTCAGAACACTACAGTATGGGATGAGTTGGTAAACTTTGATCTGTTGGGTATCCTTTCAATACGCATACTTTGTTGCAATCAAAATGAGCTCGAGGAATAGTCAGACAATATGCGACTGCTGGGAGGGACGGGATGGGGAATATTACTGCTGTGAGGTCGCAGGCAATAAGTGTTGAAAGTTAACGACGGGGGCACTGAAAGTTTGCGGGAAAGACGGCTGAATAAAATGTTATTCAGCCTTTCATTGATACGAGTGTGTATGTGCGAGAGACTGTAACCCAAGTCCTTGAAAAAACACTCGTGCAAAGCAATGACATGCATGATAATAACGCTGCAACTTTAGACCACAGCGGACAGAACTTTTATCTTGAGTGGGCACATATGCTTTTAGTGTGCACAAGCCTCAGGGAATGAAGTCCCGCAAAAGAAGTCAGATACAGTAACATGCATCCAAGCTGCTATTTGAGCGGCTGTGATGAAAGCTTTCAAATCTTTCCCAAAAAAAAAAGGCTTGTTGAGTCTAGTGTTAAAAAAATCTGTTTTGATTTGGATTGTAGTAAAAGTTGGTCAAAGCAAACGTTCTACACCTGTATGATAACGATAACATATTCTTCTTAGCACAATGTTACCCGTCTATATAGCTTAGAGAGGCTGGATTTTCAAAGTCGGTCTTAAATGCCCAATTTAATGCTCATACAAAAAAATACGTCTACACATTACACATGATAAATGCCAAAGCGTCAAAACAGATGAATATGATACAAATTTGAATTGTTACGTAATATTTAGGTGGCCTGGCCTGACTGACTTCCTCCCAGCATGGATTTAACTCCGCTGAATTTCGTCAGCAATTATTTTACTTAATCAAAGATCACCACGCATTTAATGTACAATATTTAATTAAAATTAATCTTTCACTTATATATATATATATATATATATATATATATATATATACACACACAGAGAAAATATACAAATATAAATAATTAATAATTTTTATTTTTTTAACTGTGAAGGGACCAAAAAAAAGTTATTTTATTCTGTATATTTTTTTTTAAATTTATTGACCGATGGGATGTTTTCGTGCCAAATATTGGCATCGGTATCTGCCTCAAAAGAATCCATATGGATCGGGCCCGAGTGTATACCCAGGTTAACAATCCAGCCCTATGTGAGTGTGTTTCCCACAGAAGTGCTACTTACATGCTGCCACTGCTCCTTGATGAGAGGGCGGTATCGGAGGAAGTACTTCAGTGGAAAGTTGTCGATGTCGGGCCAGGTCGCAGGACTCTGCCAGGATACTTCCAGCCTACGTGCATTGTAACGGATCGGAGTCGCCGTCACACGCTCGGGTGGGTCTGGTTTGACTGGGAGAGAGAAAGAAAGTCAGACAAATAGGTGAGAGAAGTAATCAGGTCCACCCTGATAATACCAGGCCTAATCATGAGCCACGTTCTGGCTATGCCGTTGCTGTATTGTAACATATTGTCAATGTCCTGTGAAAAACACGCATGTCCAAGTTGCAGATTTAAAAAAAAAAAAAAAAAAAAAACGATCACGTTAATCGGTTGTCTGTAATGCAGAAACCCTATTCACATAAAAAAAAAAAAAAAAATTGAAAAACAAATTCATAGGACATTGACGATATGCTATTTTTATGTATACATTTTCCCGCAAATTTCCACTTACAGACAATAAAAGTGGAAAAGAAATGTGCTTAAATGATTCTTTCTGGTCTCAGATCAAACAACAATTCTTAAAAGTTAAAAATTGTGACTCTGACCGATGTAGCTAATTTGACGTCAGCTATGCACTAAATTCTGTAGAGTATATTTTACTCTAAAAATACTATATTTGGTCTAAGTAAGCAGAATAAAATTTGAGCGCAAAATATTCAGCGTCAAATTCCAATAGAAATTTGAAGATGTATTTTACACTAAATATTTCACTCCTCAAATTTGATTCTGTATACTGGGACCAAATATAGCCTTTTTAGACTTTTTATACTAAAATAATCTCCAAAATTTACTGGGTCAAATCACCAGTAAAATGACTTAAAAACTTGCTGGTAAGAAATGAGTGACAACAACGAAGAAGAGAAATAAATGAAAGCTGACAGTCCTTTTCGAAGAGGTATGCGTTTTAGTCCCCCATTCTGAATAAACGTCCTCTAGAGAGAATTCAATACTTTGAAAGATATTGAATAACCTTTTCCTTTTGTTCGATCACCCCCATTAGTGAGCAGACTTTCTCCGTACCACGTGTGCACAAGATGTTAATACTGTCATTTACTTACAAAGAGTGCAGCACAAGACGGCATGCGCACCGCATGAAGTAAGCATGAACGACGCATGTCGACGAACTACCCTGACGGAACACGATAAAGAAATGGATTTGATCAGAGACAGATAAAAGCAGAAAGGCATCTTGAGATGGTTAATCTCATTGTGGCCTTCCATAAGTAAACGTAAAAAGAAAAATCATGGGAAAAAAAAAAAAAAAAAAAAAGCACACGAACCGCTTTGTTCACATGAGATTCATCCAGCAGTTCATAAAAGAACCACCGGAATCGACTTCGATCGATGGTCCCAGTGATCATTCATCTGGCCTGAAACATCGCGCACAAGCTGGCTATTGCATTAGTAATGAGTAAAGGGGAAATGGGGAACCATGATAACCTGGAGCCTTGCCAGGCAGAACAAGCAAACTGCTCACGGATTTATCACAGAGCGCAGCAGCAGGCGAAGCTTAATGAGGCGATGTGAAAGCAAAGAAAAGCGCGATGTCATATTGTAAACAAAGCACTGCTTAATGTGCGGAGCGAATGTGAGGAAGTTTTGCTTCGGTTTGTTGGAATGCGTTCACGTTACAGTTGCTTTGTATTGCTTTTCATGATCACATTTTGACAGTCACTGATGCTCGCGTGAAGTTGGAGGGAAAAAAAAAAAAAAAAAAAAAAAAAAAGCACAACAGCAAATTAATGGCAGCAAAATGGCTTAATTTTCCCCGGAAAAAAATTGTTAAATGTTTCTGCTGAGGTGAGCTACTTGGAAATCCCTCACTATGTGTAAATTATTCAATTAATTTCATAGATGACTAAAAAGGAAAACCTTTTCCCCTCCTTACTGCGTATTGTACACTTTAACATTTTAAAATGATGAACAAGGCTTCAAACTGTGCCAAATGACATCTGAGTCAAGACCCTCCATCTGCTAAGTCTTTCATGCCTTTCCCCCTTTTCCATATTGTGTTATTACATAAGTACACTCACTAGACACTTCATTAGGAGCACCGTCGTCTAGGAGCACTTGCACACTTTGCAGACTAAAAGTGCAATAATAAAAAATCTCTTCCCCTTGGGAAGGCAGCATTCATTTTCGCCCCTTCTAGACAAATAGATAACTTAAACATATTGCTTCCAATTCTAAATAAAAGACTATCCTGCCATTTACAGACACGGGTAAGAGTCTGCAAATGTGGACAAAAGACTTCTGAATTGGGTCACGTCACCTTAAAGGCTTCAACACAACAATCCGCCGTCGACCGTCGGAAAGACTGTTTGGTGTAGCAAGCCACGTCGTAAAGTCGGAGTCTTAGTTGGAGCGTCTGGAGGACATTTTTGGTTGATTCAATATGTACGGGGGCTGTCGGGTTAAATGAGCACTGTGATTGGCTGTCAGCTAGCGAATCAGTGCACTGGCCAAGTACGGGAAGTGACGAAAGCGGTCGAGCTGTGAAGCTATTCCTCAAGAACTGAATCAACAATTCTCCTCGATAGATATAGCGGCAGGCTGGGCAGAAGTGCGCAAAGATAAAGTAATCGTCTTATTCAAGAAAGAATGCGGATATTGAACATCAACATCAAAGGCTACACAGTGACAATCGCCGCCGATGGCACGGACGGGTCCGACTTGTCACATACGCACAAAAGATCCGGAGTAGTTGGCATATCCATCGGCTTTTGCGGTGTGGTCGTTGGTCATTTTCCAGTCTGACCTGCCGATTTCTAGGCCGGCGAAAATGTTGGCTGATGTCAGACTGACAGCATCTAACCCAAATGAGTAGTGATTACTTTCGTTGGGTACACCTAAAGTGTACTTCAACAAAACATCAGGCTGTCATCAAGAATCCCAAAGAATTTGCACCAATTAGCCGTGTGAGCAGCCGCTGACAGCGATTGTCATTTTACCCGCCACAAAATATGGTCCTTGCTGACGGTTTGCAGTGTTGCTCTTTGCCACAGATAATTAGTCTCAGTCTGTTCATTCACACCCTTCATTTTCACCTGCAGCCGAGAGGAAGTCGACCGTGGCTGTGGTGAGTCCGTACCCTCGGGAAACTCAGGTGAGGAGCATAACCACTAAATTTGTTTGGTTCTGGTTCTGGAAACACACAGCAGACCTGTCCCATACCATCTGAGGGGTCTGGTTGTGTCATCGTATATCTTGCATGTATTGTGACTCAAGACCATTTCACAATTTATCGATCAAACGCAAGATTTTAAAATGTGATCTGTGTCTCAAGGAAGCAAGTGTAGTGATTTAGAGGTCCAGTTTCCAGATGTTTCTAAGGACTCTGGTGGCAGGATTTTGAATCAGCAGCACCCGCTTGATTGATTTTTTTTTTATTGGGTCCAGTAAAAATCCAATTACAGTAATCTAGCCTACTGAAAAGTGAAGCGTGAACAGGTTTTGTCTTGTTTGGACAGAAAACACTTATTTTGAGCCATGTTTTTCAGGTGATTTTTTAAATGTATTTATTTTTTTTTAATCAAGATGTGTAAAGACGCTAGTGTAATCTCGTCTACTGAAAATAGAAGCGTGAACAGGTTTTGTCTGTCTTGTTTGGACAGAAAGCCCTTCATTCACACTCTGGTTTTCAGGTGGTAATAGGCAGAGTTAGTGATGGCTTTTAAGTGGTTGTCTGAGTCCAGAATGACGCTAAGATTTCTGCTAGCGAAAACGCTTATGTTTATGCGATGTATTAATACAGTGTTATCACCATCATTTGCGGTGAGAGTGATCGAGACCTACTATGAATTGCAAAGTTCCGCGAATAATTGATGCTCTCCCTAAAAGCTATTTAAAAAAACTGACATTTTTTTCCAAGCGTTAAAGAAAATTGTGAATAAGCACGTTTTTCCGGGACTAACAGAGGATAGGTTCCAAAAACAAGATCGATGCAAAGACAGATATCAAATTGCCAAACGTGAATGCCAGTTTCTGGTGGCTTGCTGATTTCGTACTGTGTTAAAAGGACATGATTTTTAACGTGCACACGGCTGGCTGTGTAATATAGCAGCTGGCCACAGAGACCTCGATATTTCAAGTAGACTGTCTGTTCTCCGATTGCACTCAGGAGCCTCCCGGGATACGGGTACCTGTGGAGCTGGAGTCATTTGGAATAATTGCAAAGGTCATCTGTGATCTTCATCCCCCGTTATATGCGCTCAATCATTCATTTGCACACAAATATAAAATAAAATAATCCCACCCTATTTCACAAACCACAAAGGTTATTTAATGACATTATTCTTCTGATTTAAACAAGGGGAGGTGGTTGCCAGACTCTGCACAGCTGCCAGAGGTTATCCTCCTCTCCACTGTGAGCCACATAACATAGCAGGTGGCGCGGTGCTACATGCTGTTTTGTGCTGCGCTGCCATCAGTTACTGATCTCAGCAACTCACAACTGTTTTCATTCTCAGCTGCCACAGAGTATTGAGCACCACATGTTAGCCATACTCTTTACCTTAGCCCTTACCGCTCCATTCTTAATTACACTTATGTTTGTGTATTCACAATCGGCCAGGCCAGGTTCCCGTCCGACTTGGACAAGAAGTTCATCGTCATATGAAAAAAAAATGCTTCAACTGAAGAAGCCTTGATTCATTTAACGGGGACGAAACTTCCTCAATGTTTTTTGCATTTAACATCACAGAATGCAAACTGAGGACAACGACTCACACACACGCTTGCACACGCACGTTCACGTCTCATCGAATTTAATCCCAGTAGTGTTCAAATGAACAAAGACAGTCACGAGTGGTCTTACTTCCACTCGGAATTAAGACGGACGCCAGAAAGCATGAAATAGTTTTATTTATTTACGATCTGCCTCGTTTTCCCGTAAAATGAATGTGACTCACAAGTTAAATTGCCAAAAAAGACTTTTTAACAACACGCACCGAGAGCACATCGACAAAACAGGCCGGTGGGGGTGGGCGGCTAAACTAAAAGCTTCAGACATCTACAAGCAAAAAGAAGGGAAGAAAATTGAAAGATAGTAGGAAAGGAAATACAGACAGGCATGTATAGGAATGTTAAATAACGCTAAGAAAGGAGCAGTCCAGTATTTTCTTATCAACCAATAGTTTAGGAACGCATCGTCAGTCTGGGCGCTAATCCGGCTAGCATTAGCATTTTCATGAATCCTGTTCCTGGGATTTGGCAGAGCATGTCACTGGATCAATTTATACAAAAACACACACACACACACACACCCACACACACATACAGCAATTGTCTGTGTTTTATACAGCATATACACCCACGCCTCGCTCGAAGGGATTCAGCAGAATTGAGAACCGCCAGAAGCACTTCCCTTATCTATTTAAGTGGCGCTCATTCCTTCCTTAAAGTGAACACATTTCCTCTTCATTGCCTTCTAGCCAGTCACCTAAGAACTTTAACAATGCTATTTTTGCGGTGTAACCATCTTGTACTTTTACACAGACGTCAGAATGCCATCAAGTTTGGCTCCGGACAAAACAGTTTATCTTGTTCGTACCAATTGTGTGAACTTGATGATTTTGGACTACATCAGGATAAATGCGCAATGTACTGGGATCAAGCGGTGCAATCAAACAAATCAAATCAAATATGTCAGAAGGGCACTTTAGGATTCTTCTGCTATAGCGTTGGTTTGTATACTCGTGTTATACCGTTGACTATAGAAATAATATGCACTGTTGCTTGGGGAGTGCTTGGGAGTTAGTTTTTTGTTTTATGGCAGCGTGTCCACCAAATTTGTCGAGTGTGACGCTCATGAAAATAGTCCAGTGATAAACCTAACATGATGCTTTGCTTTTCAGGTGATTGCTACTATTTTCCAGGGGGAACGATATTGAGATGAATGTATTTACGTGGCAGCTGGTGTTTTTTTTTATTTATTTATTTTTTATGGGGTAGGATGGCCATTCATTTGCAGTCGCATCAGCTTCAATTAAACCTGCTTGCTGCAAGGAGGAGCTGAAGGATCGGAATACAATTCGGAATGTTTTACAGAGACGTGGGTGCTTTGTTAAACTCATACTTGGCCCCACCCACCTCGACTTTGGGTGGTTGATTTCCCCACTACAAAAATGGACTGCTTTAGTCATTGTGCAAAACTGAGCTGATGTTCATAATGCATCAATCGTATTGATGCTAACGCAGAGGTGGCACTACGCCGGGGCTTGGAGGCGAGCTATAACCCCGTCAGAAAGCTGTGTAAGCCTCTCCAGCATTTTATTTGATATTCTCAAACATATTTATGAATTATTTTATATTATTGAGCTCTACAGCACTTATGGAGCAGAACGCGTAGTTACAACCTACCCCTGCTATTGGTGGCCATTTTTTTATATCACTTATCCAGGTCAGGGTCATTTGGAGCTACTGCCTAGCTGGGCAAAAGCCAGACTATGTCCTGGAGTTGTCACCAGTCAATCTCAGGGCAAAAAGCAACTCTTCACATTTACGGACGGCCAATTAGTGGGAACTGAAACGATGCTGCTTGCAGAGAATTTAGGCGAGAAAACCACTGTGTCATAAATGACTGCCAATTAAATGAGTGCAATAAAATATTGGCAATATTTATAAAGTCTACTTCACCTCAACTGATCATCAAATACAAATAACATTTTGTACGACCTGAACTGACAATTGCAAACTGATCAACAGCCCAAAAAGGACAAATATGTTTACAGGAGGTGCCCTGTAATGGCGTTGAGTCATGTGAGTTTCTCATAAATGGACAATACTGAGTTTCCAAGAAAAAAAAAAAAAACATTAAGCCCGCATTCTGTTTTCAGCTTGGTGACATTTATTCAGCCAATTATTTCCTATTTTCTTTGTCTTGCCGGCACCGATCAGTGATGCGTATACAGTATGCAACAAACCTCCGGAGGGAGTGAATAAAATCAATCAATCATCTGTGGTCAAACAAATGCTTCGGCATCAGGGAAGGGGTTGGCATCTTCGACTGAGATGACACTCCGTATTTCACTCTTTTTTGTTCTTGGCCAAAGTTTATGTGGCACGGATCCTAAACGGATCCAGCGCCAAATTGGAAACGACACATAATTGGTCACGAAGAACATCATATAGTACTTTAATGAGTGGTAATGTACGGCAGAGTGAAACGGTTTAAATGTCAATTTCATCAGAATTACCACTGAATAAATATGAGAGTATATCAGGCGATTAATTGTGATATTTACCTATACTGGATTCCTCAAACGAGATTGTGCTTGAGGCTTTCCCCAAAGCGCTGATTGCGGTCACGTTGACTTTGTACGGAAAGATGGAGAAGACCTCTGGAAAACGTACATGGCAGCGATTCTTATGGATGGAATCTTTTTGCACCTCCAATGACCGCTGATTATGCCTGCGGAAAGAAAAAATGATGGCCAGGAAGCATGTTGTAAATATTAAAAAAATAAATATATATTGCAAACAAATAGATTTGGGGATTGCAGCAAGGTCACCCCCAAAAAAAAGTGGAATTGCCAGAAGGGTGCAGATACTAACCAAACGCTGATGCTATCAGTCCACTTCCTTATTATCATTTTAATAGAGTCATAACGGTTACACAGTATTAATAAGGGGCACCTGCTGTGCTTTGAGATTGGAGAGAATGAAAGATGAAATGAAAAAAAAAAAAATAAGTGGCAGAGGTGGACTCCTTCAACTATATAATGTAAGAATGACAGAACAGTCTTTACAACAAGTGTCAAACCCGACTCCAGAAAGTTGGACGCCATTTTCCTTTGACTTCTTTATTCATGCAGGGTGACTTTAAATTAGTATTCTCACGCTACACTTAAGTCAGATTGTTCAGCCTTGTTGGAGGTCTTCAGTCAACTTTTTTTTAAATTCTTGATGGTCATGTATGTACAATTAAAAACGAGCATACAAACAAATTGCAAATGACTTACTGAACTTCCACTTCAAATGTTGTGGGGATGTAGGTTGAGTGCTGTTGGTGCCAGCTACAGTAGAAGCCTTTGGGATATGTGTTGGATCGACAGGAGACGATCGGCTCCCGAGGGGAAACTGCAGGGCAAAAAAAAAACAAAAAAAAAAACATGACTATTGGAATCAAATACAGATAGTTAATCACATATGACCGCGAGGAAAACAGAGCTGCTCTCCGGTCAATATCATTTGCTCTCATTTATTTGCACTTGACAACATTATCAATAAACAAACAGCCCGTCCTCAAAAATGCCCCTCAGAAAATCTCACGTTTTTTGTTTTTTTTTCGACAGCGCCAATATGAGTTTTGACAACTTAATCAACCAGCAACTGTGCATGCAAATTAAATATCTTTAAACCAGCGGCCCTCAATCCTGTTCCTGGAGGACCGGTGTCCCACCCATTTTCCATCTCTCTCTCTGCTACCACACACCTGATTAAAATGATCATCTAATCAGCAAGGTCTGCAGAAGCTAGCTAACAATCCTGATCATTTGAATGAGGTGCGCTGCAGCGAGGAAAAAAAATGAAAACAGACAGGACAGCGTCCCTCGAGGAACAGGATTGAAGACCCCCTGCTTTAAACATTTACTATTACTCTCACAGATGAAGCCATGGAGGAGTGACGCTACGTTGACAGACTAATGAAAATTGGTGGAGGGAAAAGTTGCAAAGCAGAGAAGG
Source organism: Idiotropiscis lumnitzeri (assembly GCF_059441095.1). Taxonomy (NCBI): domain Eukaryota; kingdom Metazoa; phylum Chordata; class Actinopteri; order Syngnathiformes; family Syngnathidae; genus Idiotropiscis; species Idiotropiscis lumnitzeri. The sequence continues at coordinate 8,953,188 of NC_142408.1, forward strand.
GAGGCAATATTGTATGCGAAGAAAAGGAGGATAGTGCAGTGGGAGCGTAACAGATGAATGAAGGAGGTTGTCCAGAAGAAGCGATGTTATGCCAACTCTGGCCTCCCTCGAGATTAGGCTCTTTTCTTCTCAGCAAGTGAAGCACACACTTGTCTACCACTCCCTCTTCCTCCCTGCGGCTCTTTGCCCTTTTTTCCCAGCGTTATTTCCACTACATATGAAATACAGTACTGGTCCTGTGCAGCTGAGATATTTGAGAGGCGACGGAAGATAATTATTTGCTTCTATAAATTGAGCCGCAAAGCGTCTCATCCGTTTTAAGCGGCGGGAAATTCATTTCACACTTAGTGCTTCATTAGTCACAATCAGTACAGTATGTTGCTTTATATGGGTGATATAAGCGCTGTTATCACATTTTTTATATTATAGATTACACATTGGGCACTTGCACAGTTTAATGAGCTCTAATTCAACAATGGTATCAAAAATACGCTTGCAAAGAAATTACATAATGAGGTTATTTTGTTCATGATTATTTTAGTGGTTGTGCTAAAAGGTTTACCCGATTAAAATAATCAACACCGTTTTGATTCAAACTAAGCAAAATGACCATCGCCAAGCATGAGGGTTGGAGGTGATTGCGATTGACTGAGAGCAAGACGGAAACTCTAGAGTGAACAATACAGCAAATCACACAAAGAGTGAGAATTGATCTCACGCTTGTGGCGCAAAAGTCAGTTATGTGAACCACTACGCTAACAATAGATCCCATTTGAGATTTCATTTTCTCTTTTTGCCTTTTGGCTTATGATTAAACGCCCCCCTGGGCCGAAGTAATAATTTAAAAAAATGATGCAGTCGCTTTCTTTTCTATCCTCGGTAAACTCTGAGGTGGCCTACAAAGAATCAAACAAGCACACTTTTGTTGATTCAGCTTTTGGCAGACGTCCAGCCACTTCTATTGTAGTCATCTTTGTCAAGGCAGAAGCTTCGATACTGCTCTTATGTTGTATAACATTAGCTTGTGCTGCTGTTGCTAATGTAATGCCAGTCGCCGTAGTGATTTGTCCGTTGTCCACTGAAAACAGAAGCATTTTGTCCTCCATTATGTTCAGTTACACAAGAGTTACAAAGTAAGTAGGCGTCCATTTCTCGGAAAGAACCAAAGTATTTACTCATTGAATGCAAGACATGGGAAAAGCTGCATGAATCGCTGCACGGAAGAACATTTTTCCCCCCTGTGGAGCGCATCGGTAGCTCACAATGTTTTTCCATCCTAAGGTGTGGCCAGATGAAAAGGTGTTTAATATTGCCCGGAAGAAATAGAAGCGCTTTTGTAGTTCAAGTCATAGCCTTGTCAACGAAACGTTTGGAAAATCTGACATTTTTTGCATTGACCATGAATTAAGCGCAATAAAACTGCCTGAAGTCCTGACTGGTTTTCAAGTAACCCCGAAGTGTCTGAGGCTAATGCTGATGATAGTGAACTAAGACATGAAGGAAGACAAACCCGCAGGGGGAGCAGAGTAACAAAACGCAGACAAACATTGAATATTGAGGACCTCATTGTATTCTGCATTCTAGACTTTATTCACCATTTGTCAAAGCGTATATACGCACACACTTTTTTTCCCATACAAACACTGGTTTTATTGTGGCTCTCTATCGTGGCTGGTTATTCAACTCTATTATTTCTCCATTTTATTGCGACTCTTCCATGTTTAAAAAAAAAAAGTTTGACATTATTTTCTGTATATTTTTCTGCATTGGCAAAGCATAGAATAAATTAAAGTAAAATACTATGCTGCAGTAGCATGCAATGTCCTGTCATTACTTTCCAAAAAATCAAGTTAAGACAATACAAAACTGATAGCCAGGTGGGGTGTGTCATTTCTGTTGGGGTAATTTCCCTGCCAGACCCAGTTAGCTGTGTTTAAGCAGTCACCACGGCAACTAATTAACCTGTCAATAGCATCAACAATGAGGTGTCAGAGAGGACATCTAATCACACTCAATTAATCACAAAGAGTAATTGGGGTCATCTTGATCAATTTGTCCCTCATCTGAGAGCTTCAGTCAAAGTGAAAGAAAAAAAAAAACAGTGCTGGAAACAGAAACAAAGTCACACGTAAATACACACATCGATTGGCAGCCAGACAAACGCAAGCACACATAGATTCGGAGTTGTAGGTATTGCGATAGGCTTTGTCGAATGAGCCCTAATCAATGCAGCCACCTTATTAAGAACTTGGATCAGTCAGATCATTTAAAGGCACCAATTAAAGACCACAATTTGCCAGACATTACAAAATACTCGAGGACAAAATAATACAATGTTTGTCAGAAGGATTTGTGTTGACCTTTTTTTTATTGTTGATTGAAAAAAATATTCAAGTTCTGCAAACGAAAGCCATTTATTCATGTAGAGGGGTTGTGTACTGGCAACAAACCTATTCAAATGGAGTGCAAATTAAATTATTGTTTTCCACTTTCTGTATTTTGTGTTACTATGGAGTGAAAGGGAACAATCGACTCAAGAGTTAAAATGGCACAATTCATCGTCCTATAAGAACCAATGAGTAGCCAGATAATGAACAAACCAATACACCGATCACTTTGCGCCATCAAGCTATCATTCCTTTCCTACGCATTTGAAACGTGCAAATAAATGTACAATCACTAACATAGACAAAATAAACGAAAGAAACAGAAAATTGACCCACAATTCATTGCCCCTTGCGGGCCTCATAAAATGAGGGTGCGGGCCACATCTGGCCCCCACGTCTTGAGTTTGACACCAGTGGTCAAGAATGTCACACAAACATCGGTTATGTATCATGTGATGTGAAATCTTCACAAAGAGCATAATAACAGTATATATAGGCTGTGTGGAAAAAATATTAAATGGAAACGTCCCAACTAGTGAGCTAAATACCGCTACGCTGAGTGTGACAAAAGACAATCGTGATTTTTTTCTTTTTTTCTCACCTCCATCTTTAAACATACTGCAATGTGCTCTCCATTAGCCTCGTGCCGCAAGCCACACACACGAGCCGCTTTAAAAATTCGCAAGAGGCACTTTGAGAAATCGTCTGTCTCATTCAAAAGTCAGCATGAAATGGCACTTTGTGAAATAGCCGCTCGATTCAGATTCAAATCGATTGTGTTGACGCGCGAGCACGCTTTTGAAGGAGAAGACGGAGAAGAGCGACAGATACAATGAGACGAGAATCTCGTTTACAAGTGACTGCGCGAGACATCTACAATGCCGCTGAGTGTGAAATTTGACCTCAATTCTGAATCCAATAGATGGCTTTTAAAGTTGTGATGTACTTTAGATACTTGTTTTCATTAAAGTCTTAATAGAATCTTATAGTACACCCCTTTTTGGGGTTTATTTCCAAATAGAAAGCATTCTGTCTGTTTCTTTCAAGTCGAAAGGCAAATTTGGTTCTTTGAATTTCAGGCTTTAGTGCATTTGATCTTTTTTCAGGCCACTCAAAATTCCTGCGTTACATTTGCCGAGCTTTGTCTTATGATGTCTTTCCAATATATGTACAAATACTGTATTAATCTTTTTCAAACAGAAAAAGTCCATCTGTGATGGCTTCGATTACACTTAAATATTCATCATTTTTATTTCTTTTGTCTTTTGATTAGAAGTGGCACACAAATATTATTGGTTTTCTCTAAAAGGGTTGAATCTAACTGAGCCTCAACTGCAATGTTTTCAACTTTAGTGTTGTTGCTGCTTTCTACCTCTGTTTACACGTGTGTGTGTGTTTATTATTATATTTTATCCAAACATTAATTCAGGACGTACAAAAAGTCTGACTGTGTCGAAAGCCTCCACAAAACTTCCCATCAAGAATTTTGGATCTCATAACACTGTCTTTTGATCAAATCAGCATAACCAATACGGCCCAGTTAAATATGCTATTCATTAGTGTAACGAACCCACGGTTATGCCAATCCTCCATCCATCCAAAAATGTAATATATCATATTAGAAATCCCAATCGTAAGAGCTGTATCCATTTGGAGTTTGAGCTGCTGAGAGGCAAAACTCATTTAGACAGATGGCTTTGGTCTCTATTTGATTCCAATCCAACGCCAATGCTGGGCCCACTGCATTTTAGATTAGCTAAGTCATGTGTCATTGGAGAAACAATGATGTAAATAAAGAAGAAAAATATTAAAAAAAAAAAAAAAGTCATAAACGCAGACATTGAGACGCTGTGGTGCCTTTTTGTCCAGACCAGCTGGCGTGACAAAAGGTAATATAATTGCCGTGGAATATTTTATTCCTCCCGTAGAGATCCCTTTTTTTTTTTTTTTTTTGTGGTTATGCAAGTTAATTAAAAAAAAAAAAACACGGAACGAAAACCTTTATGTTGACGCAATATTTAAGTATAGGGTGTAAACGCTGAGGATGTTTTAAAGTGCAAGTCTAAATTAAAATGAGTCCATTTCGAATTGAACCGTCACAATGTTTGACGCGGGAGAAAAGATGTCAGCGAATCATGTGAGACTTCAGCTCACCTCAGCGAGTATCAAATGACTCAGTAAAATGCTTCACTCTTTGCTCTTTATGGAATATTTATTTTGAAAAGAAGGGGCTGTTAAGAGAAGGAGAACCCGAGACGAGAAGAACAATACGCATCCATTCCTATATTTCCTATGGATACAATTATTTTAAAAGGTTGCCCTCGTCAAGTATTTGATTTTACTTTGCTGGCTGCTGCCAAGTCGGCATTGCAAATGGAAAACTTTTCTCAATTGCCTTAAATTAATAAAGGTGATATAAGTGTTCAGGATTCCACTGTACACAGAAGTATGAATAACAATGACTATTTATAATGACTGACAAGCGACCGTTTTTTTTTGTTTGTCAGAATATCTCCGTCTCTTTTCCGCTTGAAGCAACTCCCGTGTAGTTGCATGGAAAACAAAAGTAACCCAGACATGGTTTGAACCTAGCATAGAAGCGCTAACTCTATCAAACAAAATACTCAGTAGAATTAGAATAACCATTTAACGTCCAATGCTTCACAAACAGAACTTGCCTTATATACTTTGAATAAAAATGTTTTAAATTATACCCGCTCTTTGCTATTGTATAATACGGTGTGCCTAATGGTCTGAAAAATTCGGTACGGATGGCTTCAGGTCTTCTCTTTAACCTACGCGGAATGGAATCCTTAACACCCGCTTCTGTCTTAGCATTTAATGATTATCTTTTTCATGGATAATAATTGCCTGAAACCAAACATGAAATTGTGATTCATCTCTATTGATATCAATCTTGTATAAGGTGCCACAGTGGACTACATCAAAGTACGAACACCCTGTGTTTGAACCTTGCTTGTTCTGATCGGTGTATGTACAAATTCCCTCTTAGTGTTTCTTAGTTAAAGACCCAAAAGTTGCAGAAGAAACCAAATTGACAGACTCCACCTCTCACCCAGAGCCAAGCGGCATTGACAACCTAACACAGCTTAAGCAGCGGTTGCCCTCTTTTGTCGACTTACATGTCCTGAGCTGTCATACTCAGAACTTTAATGTATGCATATGCACAGTGGCTGCGCTCTTTTCTTTCTTCTGCTTTACATTTTTCTTTTTTTTTTTTACTTTGAGGCTTTCATCTTGATCCCGATCCGTGATCCTACCCTCTCCGTATTTCCAGATCCGAACCTTAACAAAACGAGAGCTGACACACATTCACACACACTACTCAAAACAATGATGCCCAGACATTCGTGGAATGTCTTCAGGGCGATTGGAAACAGTTGCGTGAGAGACGATTGAATGAAAGAAGGATGAATACCTGAGAGGATAAGTGACACTGCGAGAGAGAGAGAGTGAAGGGAGATGAAAAACATTTTTTCGGAATTGCTTTACTTATACGGCGATGTAATAGTGAGCGCTTTCAATATTGAAAAAATATGTCGGATTGAAGAAAACATACGATGTGCTCCATGGCTTGATATGTTGTTGAAAACTGAAAGGAGGTCATCTTTAGAGGCGATGAAGAGGTTTGCATCAGCAAGCGCTTGAGGTCATACGCCAGTATACCCCGATTCTTATTTTTACCCTGCAGCACCTCTCGCACTCCTGCCCAAAAGCTACGCTCACTTAGCCACCCGACATCACAAATCTTACTCAAAGCCCAAATATAACAGCTTATGTTTCACAGGAAATAACAATTTTCAGGCCACACAAGTAAACACAATTTCACCTCAACAAAATGATTTTTGGACGTTTCCACTAATTCCACTACTCACGCGAAAACACATTTTGCGAAGGCTGTCAACACTTCGGGATGACCGCATACTCTTGGTTTCATTTCCACTACATATGTGTATTTGCTTCTATTATATAGATGGCGATTCTGATTTTATTGGATTTTTATAACATTTACGATCTGCTTTACACATTTGAGTCAGTCTGAAAAGTATTTATTTGAGAGCGTTCCAAAAGCTTTTGCCATTCCTTTTCAGACGATGAATTGGGAGTGTGTGGGGGGGTGCAACCTTGAACGGCTGCAGCAGAATCCATGTTGCAAGCCCATATATGATGGGCCTCTGAAAAATTTGGCACGATTTTGTTTTCTTTCACTTTTAAAGCATATTTTCCTCCGCAAATGCGATTGAAGACAACTTTTGGGACAGCGGATCGGTCCACTATAAACCAGGGCGCAGTTGTGCTCCAGTGTGCCATAAAAGATCATCTGCTGTCACGTGGGAATTCAAATTCAATTTCACTTTATTTGTCAGAATTTGGTAGTTTGTTAATAATCTATCTATGTGAGTGACGCATAGTGACGAGCAAAACAATTCAGTGGTCTTCTAAAGAAGAAGCAGAAGGTACTATGAAGCTTTTTCAACTTGTTGCCATTCATACAAAAGTCATGGCTTCAGAATTCACATCGAGTCAATTTGTGAGATGGAAATTGAGATGAGATCTGCATTCTGGTTTTCATACTTTTTGTATTGTTTTTGTTGGGTGTTGCTCGATGAAGGTTGGGAAAAATTGATATAAATACACCCAGCAATCCATTTTCCAAACTGGTTCTTTTGTTGACAATATCAGATTGCACCTTTAAAAAAAAAAAGAAAAAAAAAAAAAAAGACAAGTCAAGCTTGCCATATTTAACTATTATTATTTTCATACGGCAGAACAACTAGAATGGAATATTATTTTCATTATTTCATACGTAGAAAATGAAGTTTACGTCTAAACAAAATCAAAGTCAAACAGGCTCTTAGAATGATATCACCTCTGTCGATCAATTTTTGTACTTTAAGTTGAGTATGACGTAACAACTGAGAAAGCTTTAAGTTTAAACATGAAAATATAGCCAGGAAATGAAACCGCAAACTTTAAATTCCACTTCGCTAAACCTTTCATTTCATACTCCAAATATACTTAACTGGCCTCAGTCGGCTGCAGGAACTAGTAGCATTGAATCTAGGAGCTTAGAGGCCACACATTCCTTTGTTGTGACTTCATTCTTGCCATATTTGTGTTATTATTTATCTTGACAGCACGGTGAGGATTGCCAAGTGAGTTGGGGAAAGAAGTCATTGCCACTCGTGAATGATTTGCTCATTTAAAAGTAATCTTCTTAACAAAACCGGGATTTGAACTTTTCAAGGCTACAGCCGCACTTGTCTGGACCTTTTTCCACACTTTATTTCAGGCCTTTGTTGTTGCTGTACGGCTGCCGCCATAAAAGCGTTGGTATAATTCATGACAATAAAACAAAGTACTGAGGAAAACTATTCTCAGAAGAATGTTTTGTTGTATTTTATTATTATTGTTTAATGCTTAGTGAAAGCAATGGAAAAATGACAATTTGGTCTTCGAGTGGTTTTATGCCGCCTCAGAGCAAAGTTTGATTAAGGATTAATTGTTTGTGTCAGCAACTTTGCACTTTGACTTTGTCACAATTAAAGCAAGTGGGCCTTAAGAAAATAAAATCGACAGGGATAATTTATTTTACAACATTCTCTCACACAAATGATTTGATGAATGATTGCTAATGCTAATGGGTGGGTAAATCCAAAAGGAGGGTGTTGAGAAAATGCATCTTACATGAATTCCTGTATTGAGTCCTATTACATTTGGGGTACATTTAGTGAATTAACACTAGTTGAATATCAAAACACTGCGTGCATAGATACAAAAAAAAACTACGACTCAGTGTGGTACATTGCGGTATAAGGGCTCTTCATAAAGCTCCTTTCCTAAAAAATGTCTAACATTTTTATTATTTTATTTTATTTATTATTATTTTATTTATTTATTATTATTTTATTATTTTGAATAAAAAAATAAATAAACATTTCCTAATTACTATTACTAATATAGTCTCCTCTCATTTATTGCTCTTTAGCCAAATGTTGAATAAAAATATCAATATTATTCAGGCACAAGTTATTTGTTGTTTGGGTATTTTTTTTCACGAAATAATGCACATTCTTTTTTTTATCATAATTTGGCTCAACTCACTCAAACGCCAATCCAAGCCTCATATATGGCCAAGGTAATTTTCACACAGACTTTTAATAGATCCAAATAGTTTCTAAAAAAGTCGCACACTCGGTCGGGATGGGCGAAAAAAGTGAAATCTCATGAGACAAAACTGTTGGCGTTACTCAGCAGTAGGCATCATTTTACGGTGCAAAATTGAAATGGATTGATATTAAATCCATCCAGGTGAGATGCTTTTCATTCAGTGTGTGGCAAAACTCAATGCCGGGACGTTAGCCCGAGGTCTTGTCAGTGTTAAAGCTATTGCTGTTTAGCTGTAGTGTCCGTGACAGTGAAATGAGTGACAGCGTGGGATTGACCAATCTCAGATGTCAAACTGTCAATCGCCCGTGTGCCTAACTGCCACCTCTCGGAGGGAGATAGATGAGACACGCAGGTATAGCAACTGAATCCCTTGCGTCTAAACAGCTGACTCCCTTAAATTTGACTGTCACATTCGAAGCGAGGCAGACAAGCGAGAGCTGAGAGAAAGTGTCTCGCCCGTTCATCTTAAGGCCATCATTGTGAATTCAACCAGCTGCTTTGTGCAAGGAGCACTATGTGCTCGTCTTTTTACATACACCATGTTCACTTTTACGGCGTTATGAAAGGTGTCACATCACTGGGGGGAGGCACAAAGGCTTGTTTTACTCACACTGAAACCTTTCGAAACACATATATTGGTAGAGAGAAAAGCCGGATAGGCACGCAGGGTGGAAGTAAGACTGCAGTTTACCTAAAAAGAGACTGCGGTTGATTGAGCATGTTAAATCCTGAGACATCAGCGGTGACTGTAATGTACTGGAACTCGAAGTGGGTGCTCCTCGAGTTAGCTGCTTTAAATCAAGTCCTCAACTTGCCACTGGCATAGACACATTATCAAACACACTGCCAGCTACTTTCTATCGACGGGAGGATATATTCGCTGAGTTCCAAATTCTGAGGCGGAAACTGTTTTCGGTGGTTTGTGCAGCCTTGTGCGCTGAAATGAAAACATAATTAAAAAAAATCCTACAGGGTGCTTTGCACCGGGTGCCAGTCAAGCGAGAAGCTTTTTTTTGCTTGTGTTCTTAAATAATCAATTTAGAATCATTCAATAATAATAGCTCACGCGTGACCCAAGTGAGGATAAGCGATAAAGAAAACGGATGGATGGGTCGTGTCCGCTCCTAGTTCACATTGAGATCAATTGTTTCTCGACTGAGATGCGTCACCCCAGTCTATTTTAATATTTAACCTCATTGCCCCCTTTAGTTTGTTTTTTTCCTTCCTTGATTGCAAGTCTGTCTTCCTCATCCCTTTGCAAGCACGTCTTAGTTGACGTATTACGGTGGTCTCTTAAAAATCACAGGTAATGACCATCCACTTATCGTTATTTAATTACAAACAGCTTCATTGGAACGGCGTGGCTCGAGGATGGAACTACATGCTTACATTTTATGCATGCTGCAAGAATAGAGGTGGGTGGGAGGGGTGCTAAGCATGCAAAGGGTTGGGCTTTGATTTCAGAGATTAGAGGCAGAGAGCACGGAAGTGGAAAAAGGGGGCTAAATGACGGGCATTGTTCCCTCTTCTTGCTGTCATTCACAGTAATGTTATTCATTAGGCTAATTTGACACGATGCTCCAAACACACACACATGCACACGCAATATACGTGTGATGCCCTCCTAGCCCATTACTTCATCCCACCCTGTCGCATTCCAAAGGGCAGTGTCAATGACAAGGAACCACCACATTACATGGCTGTTTGTTCACTTTATACGCTTGCCTTCAGCGCTATTAGGAGCATTCCGTGATGGTGCACGTGCGCAAAAAAAATAAATAAAATGATGCAGATACAAAATTGCATCGTGTACTGATCCGACGAGAGGCTTTTAAAGATTTTTTTTGTCCAAAAAGGAATCTAAACATCATATAGTGTATTACATGATGATAGTATTATGGTATTAAGGTACCACAAAAAAAAAAAAAACAAAAGCTGCAAAAATCACTTTGCAATAAAAAAGTAATGATCAAATAGTAGCATTTAATCAGAAAGGAGGCGTAGAAGGCTTTTAACATTTCTGATATTCTCAATTCATTCACTTCATAAGAATGAAACCTGTACGGACACAATCTACTTTATGACAATGAGCCACTTGAACACATTCATGTTTGTAGATGCCCCTCTTCAATTCGGGGGGAACTAAACGTTTTTAAGCCTTAGTAAAGTTGAGCAGGGCAATCAGTTTGAAGATTATGTGGCATGCAGTGTTGCAGAAAGCTGTGGGTGTGTGTGTGTTAGTGTGTGCGAGGAGAGCGCGAGAGAGAGAATGACCATCCTGAAGGAAAATTGCGATCTCTCTTTAGAATAGGTAAAAGTGAAATGTAATTGGGCTGAAAATTGAAAAGTGGAGCCATCTCAACGCCAAATTGCTGCACTGCACGCCAGTCGAGGATGAAGGTGCGGGCCCGGGTGCCCGTCTGCGTGTGCGTGCGTTGTGCACCTGTGTTTGTTTGCGCATTAAAATCGGAGTGGGATGCCAGTGTAATCCTCGCACAGCCGGACCCCCTTGGATAACAGAATTTACTGCTGAGTGGGAGAGCCCACAGAGGATAGCAGACACACACGCGCGCGCGCACGCACACACATTGAGCTCAATGCCAGCTACCTGAGAGGAAAAAGACGAGTGAGAATGAGGACATGCTAAGTCTCGCTACAATCGCACGGCTGGAAAAGTAGAAAGCTCTCTAGAGTGTCTCCTGAGCATCACTCAAAATAGTTGAGTTTATTCCCTTCATATAAATCAAACTTTACATTTCCTGCTACTTTATGACCGTATTCCCACCGGATTATTATGATCTACTATGAAACATTTACTGATTTATAAGGTCTCAAACAACAGACTTAACGGGACTGAATAAAAAAAAGTTATTGACTCAAGAGGCTTTTTCATACATCTTACGTGTGGAATTTTTTAGGAGCTACCTTGAGACACCATTAGAAGTTTTTAGACTGGAAAAAAAATGTTTTGGTTTACTTAATTTGAACAAGTAAATCCGTTGCGCTTGATTAAAATGTGTGAAACTAATTCTGGAAAATTTTAATTTTTTTATAGGAAAAGATGGGGGCGCTATGTGAGTTTACTACATTTTAATCATGTGCAACGGAAAATCAAGCATACGTTTTCAGAGCAAACAAAAGGTTAATCTTGTTATGACGGGGCTGGGTGGAAATTCATAATCAATCCGTGTCATGATTGACTCAAACCAACAGAAAAAGCAGCAGCAAACCCAACGATACAAGCGTGCGACATACTCGCGTGGAGCCAATCGCGGCTCACCTGCTTTCTGAAGCTAAGCCACGATTGGCTGTTCCAACTGTGATGACATTTTCAGTCGACAGCAACTGACAAAACGGCCGTACCCTGAGATGGATAAAAACGTGTGGCTTTTGCTGCTTAATTCGTATTCCGCGAACACGATATTAATCCGAATACAATTTGAGACTAGTGGGACTCTATAGAAAAAAATTGGATTGACTTCCCCTTTAAACACAGTGACGCTTGCCACAAGACATGTTGAAAAAAAAAATGTAGCATTGAAAACTCCCGATAAATGTATGTCTTGTTTTCAGGGAAATCGATACAGTTAATTATTCGATAAAAAAAAAAACATGAAAGCGATTAACACCCAAGATGTCAATTGTTCACTTTTTTCTTAACTAGTTAAAATGCATCTGACAAGAAATCCGACCAACTAATTGTAGTGTGAACAGACTCTTGTCAGTCTTAGTTTATCTCCAACTCTTCTGTCGACAAGGTGTCAGTTGAATAGCCGGCAGAGACAAACAAGACAAACGTCAGCGAGCACCGGCGCAGATGAGGCAACATGCACCGTGGTTTACACTGTTGTCCTCTGCGCTGTCCCCGCCCCACTCCGCCAACCATCTGTGTTTGGGCCACTCTTAGGTGTATTGTTCTTTTTGCAAGAGAACTGCAAAGGTTCGCGGCCTTCATGCATTTTACATGACGCAAGCCCAAAAAGCGGTTCCACTGCGTCAGTGACGGAATTTGAGGCTTGGCAAAGCTTCCCTCTGAGTCAGTGCCGGAAATAAAAGCAAAGTGAGGAACAGGAGGGAAGCTTCCTGTTGATGTTGATTTTGTGTTTCATTTGTAAACAACGCCATGACGACCGATGGTTAGGGGGCTTCCTTAACACTTAAAATACAGCTGCATTTTAAGATGGTTACATTTGCACACCCTTTTTAGTAGAAACAGACAGTTTGAGCAACTATACAACATCAGTTCACCACATTATATAGGAAATCAATCGAGCTGTTATTATGTAGACGTACTGTATGAGCAAAAAGTGCCCCGATACAATGCACGCATAATCCAGAATTTACCAGAGTAGCTAAAATGAAAACTGCACTGATAAAATTGCGCACACCAAATAGGTTATATGCCACAAATGGCCTTGGCAGTCCAACATTTTGCCACCATCTTAAATCAACAAAGTAATATCGAATTTTGTCTTTTGAGCAGAGCAACAACTACGCAACTTTGACTTCTCTGAAAACTGTTATTAGAAGTAGTACTCGTCTGCTTGCTTATTGATCACCCCATGACATCTTCCTCTTGATCAGCATGAGACAGAATCACTGAGTTTGTTTAAGAACTCGAAGAGGTGGGAAACTCAACGTGTCTCCTTTCCACTTTGCTGGTTTTCTCACTTCTCACCTTCTATTTGCTCTTCTTTTCTAAAAAAAAAAAAGATTGATGTGTTCCTGTGTGTGTATGTGTGCGCGCGCGCGTGTGGTCTTTGACTGTCAGATAAGAGAGACACACAAGCAGAGACAGATTCATCAATCAGCGTGTCTGATAGACAACCCTCTCGGAGGGGAGGTCACATGCCATACTGCCTGTGTGTGTGTGTGTGCGTGTGGTCTTAGATAACGTTGCACTTTAGCCAAAATCTAAATGTGATTCTCTTCTCTCCCATGGTATCCTATTTTTCCTTTCCATCTCTTTCCTTGCATTTCACCACACCCGCCAGCCCTCGGAGGACTCGTACTTTGGAGAGGAGAGTCACGGTTCAAGTCCTGCTGCTCGTTCACACTAGAGACGTAACGATAGCCAAACATTACGATACGATTGTTATCATGACATTGTGGGGAGGTAGGTGATATTAAAAACAACAAAAAAAAAAAAAAGGTAAATAAATGTAAAAAAAATCGGACAATACTGTATAAAAACCGATATTGTATAAAAAAATTAATTTAAAAAAAGCTTATTAGTTAGGGGGATAATAATAATTTCATTTTCATGTGTCAGGGTCACCAAGTCAAATCAAATCATGGTCGATGGAGAACTCTTTTTTTTGGTAGCAACATGCTGCTGCTGCTGCGGATATCAAGACATGATGATATTGTACAAATCCTATGATCGTGATATTACAATAATATCGCAAAGCAACCCAGATGGGATATTTTTGCGTGTACGATTTTATTCATGACAGTTGGAACAGCTAAATTCCAATTTTTTTTTTTAAACCTCGACCTGGGCCGCTCCTCGATCTGATATTGTATGTATCGGCTAATTTTGGAATGTGACAGCAGTGTGAACAGTAAGGTCGCCTAGATCCGACACGAACGTCATCCAGAGCCCAAGATGCGCTCTGGCGTGGGTCGAGGAAGAGTGTTGGGAGCTGGGAGATAGAATCTGCAAAAATGTTTTGTGCAACAGTATTGACTTCATATTTGATGTTAAACATGAAGCATAAAGTGGACATTTATGGTGAGAGCAATAATTCGGCCACAAATGTGATCAAAAAGTCTCGCCTCATTTCTCCGCAATACGGTATTTCTACCTCCTACTAAATTATACTATTTGGTTGAGAGATGCTAGTCAGCTTTCTGGCTATTTTAGATGTGCCTCAACTCCCCACTATTTTCCCGTGATGGATTCTTAACACAATTTGCCATATTCTTGATTCTTCTAATTATCGCTCTTCTAACATTTACCTTTTTGTTTCCTTTGTTTTCTATTCACCTCCCTACTTTCTCTCTGACCACATCAAATGAGGTTTGAAATTAAAAGCAAAGTGTTTCACAATCAAAATCTTAGCCCATTCATTTAAAAGTGGCCGTAATTTATTCTAATGAATTCACTCGCGCTGTCACATAAACGATGACACGGCTGCATCAGCGTGCCATTGCCGCTGCTGTCATCAGTCGCCCCCCCCCACCCGCCCTCCGACCCCCGAGGATCAAAATTGTTCTCAAACAGCCAACAAGGAAGTGCTCCCTGGCAACAAGCATCACTGAAGGAAGTGATGAGGAAATTGACCTCAAATTTCTTGTCAAAGTGACCCCTTAATTGTTCCGATCCCACAATGCATTTTTCTCATTCACAGCTGACTTTGTTATGGGAACATGTTCCCTTATTGTTCATGAAAGATGATGCTTTTGGACAGGGAATGCATCACTGCATCGTTTGTATCCAGAGTAACGCTGCGAAGTGAAGCATCCGACTCAAATATGTTGTTTTTGTTAACGAGGTTCTATAGAAAATCACATTGATTTTATTTTTTTGTTTTGATGGCTTTTGTTATGCTTTAAAAACACACAATTGACTTGAGATGATTATTTTCCATCCATCAATTATCTGTTCTGCTTTTTCTCACGAGAGTCGCGGGGGGTGCTGGAGCCTATCCCAGCTTTCTTCGGGCAGTAGGCGGGGTACACTCTGAACTGGTTGCCAGCCAACCGCAGGGCACACAAAGACAAACAATCATATGTGCTCACAAACACACCTCGGAGCATTTCAGGGTGTCCAATCAACCTGCCATGCATTGTTTTTGGAATGCGGGATGAAACCGGAGTACCCGGAGAAAACCCACACAGGCAAGGAAAGAGCCGGCATCGAACCCACGACCTCTGCACGACCATCGTGCTAACCAGTCGGCCTTTCTCAGAACAATTTCCCATTCCCAAAGGACATTACAAACAAAGACAACGCTGCGATTTTAAGCAACTATTAGTTACTGCTGCATGAAACCAGAGACAACCTCACGAACAATTTTGCGTCTGCGTATCCTAGTCAATTTGATTTCCCAGCCGTCCCTCTGATTTTGACTTTGTGTCACCCATTCTCCAACGTTTCCCTCCCACTGCTTTGCTGTCTCTCCCTCTCAGTCAGTCTCACATTCCAGGCAAGCTTGGCTTCTTTGTCCTGCATGACATCACAGACAGAAGGCCCGTGACAGGGGAAGACAGGAGGAATGCAGGCCAAAGAGGTATAGAGAGCATAAAAGATGGTGAGAATAACCAGATGAGGGAGAGAAAGTCTGTGAAGGAAGGAGAAAACGTGAAAGAGAAAGGACAAAAAGAGCAAGAGCGACAGAGAAAGAATTCTATTTATTCAGCAGGGCATGAATGGACTTCACAGAGGACTCCCCCCCCTCCCCCCACCAAACACACACACACACACACACACACACGCACTTCCCACTACTAAGACCATTCTACCCATCCACTCCCCCTTTCTCGTGGCCTCTCTCATCCCTTCATCTGTTCCCTCCCTCTCTGATTCAATGTCTTTCGCTAATCTCCTTGAGAGGACTCACACATTCGACCCACCCCTCCAGCCCCGTCCCAAAAGGGAAAAGTTTTCACACAGTCATTGCAAGAGCGGCACAAAACGACATTAACCTGACGGGATGTTATATTTCATTTGAATTTGTCATTTATGAACTCAGGTAAATTTGCATTGCATTACTTTCCAAATAAATGCTTCCTTTCCTCCTTTAGAGGTTGTAAATTGGTCATAAATTGTAACAGCGTCGAAAGTTTCGGAAACACGTTTGGCATGCATTCAGTTTGATGGTTCTGGCACCGCAAATTAATCTTTTTTTCCCCCCCCTTTAGAGTTGATAAATTTGTTTTAGATTGCAAAAATGTAAAAAAAAAAAATAAATACAATTTTTTTTTTTGGTTGCGCTCAATATGATGGAGTGTGCCATATGTTGTGCATGCAAGTGACATGAGGATGCACTTCATTTCAAGAAAAGTTGCAAGCTACCGGTTCAGCTGTAAAAGGAAAGTGTGCATTACAGAAACAGCATATCAGTCTCGCTAAAAGCCAACAAACCGCGATGATTTAAGCAAATGTTTGCACTGACAATTGCCTTAATTTTTCAAAGTGCTCCCCTTAATGTGATCCTGCGAGCTCCCGATTTGGGTCTCACGAGAAATCATTTGGAAACAGCTGTTATAATCCTGGGGATGGCCTTCCGCGGCGGTTAGATGGCAAAGCGGGAGTACGCGCAGGATGTGGAGACGTCCGCAACGGCGACCTGGATGAAACTTTAACTTCCAACCACAAAAATCACACAAGGCAGATTGTTTTCCAATGGCTAGCCCAGCTCGACCGCAGCAAAGTCTGCCAGAATTACAGGGGAAAAAAAAGAAAGGACAGTACAGCGGGAGCCCGAGGGATAGCAACTGCAAGTTGGAGACATCACAAATGCAACATTTTTTCTTCCCAATCACAATGTTACACACGGGCAGACACACACAACAAAGTCAGCGGCTTTGAGACCAAGCAGGCTTGGATGAACTTTTCCTAACCTCTTGTGATGCAGCGAAATCATTTCACCCCATTAAAACAGAAGCCGCTTTGGCCAAAGTCGAGCCGAGCAACTATGGCTGAAAAAAGTTAAGCAGATAATGTGCATATTTGTGAATAACCCCATGTGGGCAAAGCATACTCTGACACTGAGGCACCACATCCACAGATTGGATTGAGAACAAACCCAATGCAAATTCTTTTAAATTGTTGTCGACTGAATATGACATCACTGTTGCTCATGGCTCAGGTAACGACCAATCAGAGCTCACCTGGTTTTCTGAAGCTGAGCCATGATTAGCCGTTAGCTGAGCCTTGAGCAAGTGTGATGTCATTTTCAGTCGACATCATTTTTCAGTCGGATATGCTGCCATGGATATTACGGCCCTGGATGAGGACCCACTCCACTGAAGTCATCTTCCTGCAGCACTTCATTCAATTGACTCTTATATTATCTCATCTATTATTGCATAGCATCATTGTATGTGTCAAATGTTGCCCAGTTGGCATCCATTGCAGCCTGGTCATCCTGGAAGGGGGATTCCCCCATCTGTGGTCCCTTCTCAAGGTTTCTCACTTTTCCCCTAATGAGGTTTTGTGAGTTTTTCCTTGCCCTCCTGGGGGTTAAGATCGGGGATGTCGATTGTGGCTATGTAAAGCCCTTTGAGACTGTCTGTGATTAAGGGCTATACAAATAAAATTGACTTGACTTGACTTGACAGAACTGACAAAATGGCCGCCCTCTGAATTGTAAAAAAAAAAAAAATGGTTGCTTTCATTGCTTAACTCATATTCCACAAACACAATATTAATGACTCAGAATGCCATGCTAATGCCATTTTTTTGTAAAGATCTCTTTTTGGTTGACTTCCGCTTTTTGTTGGCGTAAGTTTCAAGGTTAACTTTAAAATACCTAAGGGTGCGATTTGTCTTGAAGTCCATCCACCCATTTTCTATCCCAATTGTCCTCATTACGGTAGCGGGCGAGCTGCAGGCTCTCCTGGTGGATTTTGAGGGAGAGGTGGGCGACAGCTCGGACCGGTCAATCACTGAGCAATGAAATAAACCGTAAAATAACTAAATTAGTTGCTGCGAAGGAAAACTCGATGAGCTAAATGTTATTATTTAATATTTTCTGTTTATTCTCAGATGGCCCCAATTCAAAGACTTTTGCCTTTGCAAAGCCAGTGCAAAAACAAACAACTATTCCTGACAAACCAAACGGACCTCGACCAAGTGCCTACTCTTGCACACTCACACACGAACACAGTAGCACTACGCCAGCTGGCCATTAGTGCGTGAGTGATGGTGCACTGTGCTCAAGCTGACTCTGGACTGCATCAGGGCCTGGCAATGCAATAAGAGCAACAAGAACTGATCACCAAGGCAATCGCTAATAGCTTCCTCTTCCTGCCTGCTTGCTTTTACTGACTTTTTTTTTTTTTTCTACACACAAGAGCTGCGATTTCCTATATTTTACTTTCCATATCGCGGAAATGCAA
The DNA here is from genome assembly GCF_059441095.1 of Idiotropiscis lumnitzeri. Taxonomy (NCBI): domain Eukaryota; kingdom Metazoa; phylum Chordata; class Actinopteri; order Syngnathiformes; family Syngnathidae; genus Idiotropiscis; species Idiotropiscis lumnitzeri. The sequence continues at coordinate 8,971,835 of NC_142408.1, forward strand.
TATTTGTATTATTTCTAATCCGCTTCCCCTGGGGCTGTTAATGGCTTGGCTTCCCTCACCCCATTTGGTTTGCTTTGTAAATCATTCAACAAGCCCTTGTTGTTATCTTCTTCTGCAAAGTCCTGCTTACCCCCCCTGACACTTACTACTTGCCTTCCTTCCTGTTTGTGGTGTTGCATCCCGCCCTATTTAGTATGATGGATTAATGTTCTAATCACAACAGCACATTAACAGCAAAAAGGAGAGCGGAAAAGATGCGATGAGAGGATGGAAGGCACTCAGAGCATGTCTGTTTTTCTTTTACTTTATAGCTTCAAATATTCCGTATTTGGTTTACATTAACACTAAGTGGCCCGGGCTTGAGTTATGGTGCCCTCCTCCTACTACAAGACTTGTTGTTTACATGTTTATGGTTTTGAAATATTCATATTTTGTTTTAGACTAATAACGCTAAGTGGTCTGGTTGAATGAGTTATGGTCAGCGCATCCTCTCTTTACACAAGAATGAGGTACATTCACATGCCCACCAGCTCACGGTGCAGCAAAGGTCATCTTCGAGACAATTTGAGGATGCACTCACACACATATACATTTGTAAGTATCTATATATATATATATATATATATATATATATATATATATATATATATATATAATGTCCATCATTATGTGGATTTCATGTTTAAGAGAAAAAAAAAATTGTAATCTAATCCTAAACGGTTATTTTTTTCCGTTTTTCCACCGAGCGTATTGGAATAGATCCATGTCTCGAACACACTAACCACTATTGTCTCTTTAGTAGAAAATGATGGACAATGTTAATGTAACACCTCCTCAGACTCACATTATTGAAGTCTCACATCTGGCGTTTCCCCCTCCCTGTGGGTCCTCCTCACTGGACTTTGACTGACGTGAAGCTCAGATTATTCGTTCGCGCAGGACATGAAACCTCTGTTATGGCTCTATGACAACACCTGCTGACACATCACATCGTGATTGTTTACATGCACAAATTAACTGGCTCATTGAAATAGTTCTTTCCCTCCACTTTTTCGTAGTTAATTTTGACATTTTATCTGCAATTTGAGCTCTGAGACAACTTAGGTTTGAAGCACATCTGACACTTGGAAAAGTTGTAGTAAAAATAAATGCAGGTTGTAATTTAAATAGAGTTAGTAACTTCACAGCAGTGTTTCATTTGGTTATTTATTTTACAGTTTATGTGTCATTTCCATCACACTTTATACAACAAATGACACACTATCCAAGAAGAAAATGAAGACAGTGGCCATAGGGAGTCAATTTATCCTGCCTCCACGTTGAAATCATAATTGTTCATCAAATAGAACATTTTGTTCAGTATCGTTACATGTTGGTTCAAAAATCCATCAGACAACTTTCAATAAACACGGATGTTGGACCTTGTCTATTTTAATCACACGAACCCTTCATTAGACTTTTTTGTTTGGATATGGCTCAAGCCGAGGCACGATATGTCACCATTTCTGAAATAACATACCAGCATACCAGTTTCAAAATTGTAACGTTGACCTTTTTGCTTGCCTTGGCTAAACTATCTGCTAACTTAAAGCCACGGGCACATACTGTAATACATCTACAGAGAGGACAAGGCAGTGAGCAACAGCCAAGGATGCGCATTGCTTGCCAAAACAACGCCAACTTACAAGATACTACATATATGGGAGGTCAAGACTCCCTTTTGCAGTCCCAGCACTTGACGGACTGATTTTCATAAAATCATTATTATTCTTTTTCAGCCTTTCCTTTCGTTCCACATTTGCTATCTCTAAACGGCAGAGAAGCCAGTAGCTGTTTGCAGCATTGCACTATTCACGAATCACATCTTCAGGCACACATTGACTACAAGTTTACAAACAGAACAAACTTTGAACACAATTAATGATTCCATTTTTCATTGGTTAGTGAATTCGCACCACTAAGAACAAACCTTTCACTACTTTGACCTCTTCCATTGTGAACGCTTCTCTCATTGTGGGGGGAAAAAAAAATGAAGAAATCTTTACAAAATGCTTTTTAAAAGCTGACCCAAGTAATGATTCACTTTGAAATGTATCCATTGTGACACTAGTCACAATACACTTGTTCCTCATTATAAGCACATTAGAGTGCGTCTGGCATGTAGCGAGCTGGTCGCTGTCTGCTCTCTATTATATTCAAAGTACTCTGAAGAGAGGCGCTCATTGTTTAGGCTTCATTAATGCACGAAGAATATAGTGGATCAGACATTTTGAAGCAAAATTACACAGCTTTAAAAGCACCATTTTTTGTAAAGACTTTGCTTGGGGAATATCAATATGATATGTTACACGGTGGGCGACTGGATAGCTTATCCATCTCACTGTTCTGAGGGTGTGAGTTCGACTCCAGGCTGCACATGCAATGATATTGGAGAGATATATCATGGAAGGAAATAGCAAATCAATGTAAAATGACAACAAAATATTCATGACATCATCCCCTCCCGAAGTGAGCCGTGCCATGTTGACTCCAATCGTTTTCCCACCGAGTTGAACCCAATTGAATTGTTCCACTTAAATCGAACCGTCTCACATATCTGAGGTTGTGGGTTTAGAATCGGGGCTGCGGCCTTCCTGTGAGGAGTTTTCATGTTGTCCCCGTGCTTTCATGGCTCGCCTCCTGTACCTTGGTTTCTTCCCACATTCCAAAAACATGCACGTGCATCGATCATTGAAGACTCTAAATTGTCCATAGTAGTGAGTGGTCATATGGGAGTTGTGATTGTCTGCCAACCACTTCCGGGTGTACCGCAACTTTCACCCAAACTCTGCTGTCTTAGGGTTAGCTCCAGTTTACCCACAACCCTAGCGAGGATAAGTCGCAGAAAACGAATGGACGAGGTTGCAATGAAAGAAAAAATTGTAAGTTGGGAAGCGTTGGCGGTAGAGTCGTCAATTGTCTTCTTCATCAAGCCAGAGGCTCTTGAGCAAGGCACGATGTTTGGTGCTTTGGTCAAGAGCATACTAATAGAAAGCAGATCTTCTCAGCGGGGACCTTTGCATGAAGCAAATATGTTGCAATATTGCAGGATGGTGTTGTAAACAGTACATTTTGGTTCAGTTCAATATTGTGGTCGTTTTATTTCATTTCCAATCATGACCAGACCCACTTTTTGACTGTTATACTTTTTAAGGGGAAGCTGGAAAAAAACTCTAGATTGGTCAACGTATATTGTATAATGGAATTCTTTACATGAACAATAACAGTGTTTATTGCACTCATTTAATAAATGAGTATGAAGTGAAATTGCAATATTTGCCTGGCTTGCGCCAATATCGTCATTCTGCCTCCACACAAGCTTTATAAGAAGAGCGTACAAAACCACGGACATGAACGTATGGTGGAAACATGCCTTCAATTTCGCTGCAAACACAATCTTTCTTGACAAGCCAGTACTCCATCTTGACAATTACAATGTGGCACTCCAATCTGAGAATATTCAACATTCCTATTTGGTGTGATCATTTTGAAACAAAGATGTTTGAAATGGAGATAATAAGTGCCACTTATCTCCACATGTTCCTAACACATGTTGTCTTTGGCCTCCTGTGGATCAATGCAGCTTTGTACCTTAAATGCTCTGCAACATCTGCATCACACCATACGCATGTGTGTTTCATTTGTTTGCTTGAGTGTTGCTTGTACAAACTATTTCTGGAGCAAGGTCCAAGACAAGGTTCTGTTTATTTATTAATTTATTTATTCATTTGGGGCTCTACAGTCTGTTTTTAATGTTGTGCATATAGGGTGTATTTTGTCATGCTTGACAAGATTCATCTGAGTTGACTTTTTGACTTTTTACATTTAAACGGAGAAAATAGTTTGTAGTTGTTTGCAATCATTATGAAGCACAAAAGTCTCCTCTGATGATCCGCATGTTTCATGGGAAACAGAAAACATGCTCAATTGCGTGGAGGTGTATAGATATAAATAATGAGAATTTTTTTTTTTTTTTTGCTGTTGTTTCTGTAGCTGTACATTTTTGGGATTATGATTCTCAATGCAGTGTAAGGTCTTGTCATATTCTTATCGCTTTTTAGAATTGTGTTCTAATTGAGTATTTAGGTTTCTTATGGTCTAAGAGTTGCACAGCACTGCATTTTAATAAAACTTAGACTGTCCATTTTGAATCTTTTTTTTTTTTCACTTTTTAGGATGCTTGCTAAAAATATTGTATTTGATTGTTCTTTTTGTTTGGTGGTTTAAAAAAGCCGACCTTAAATTCTTGCAAAAAAAAAACAAAAAAAAAAACATTCAATAAAGGGGCTGAAACAAGCAACATATGGTTCCATTTGGGCCAAAATATTACATTTGGTCCGAGCGAGTGCCAAGGCTCACTGCACATCTGCTTTTGCGGTTCAGGATGAAATAGAAAGACTGAAATGCCTCTGGGTATACAACTTCCGGGTTTGAAATCCCTTATTATTATTATTTTATTTTATTTTTTTTTTGCAAACTTCTATTAACAAGTCTCAGAGTTTTACCCTTTTTCCTGTTCTTTTTTGGGACTTCTGTGGGTGCGGTAACTACCTCCGACATAAACCGATGCAGATCTGGTTTATTGTTAGTAATAGACATCATCCAATGAGGATGCTGTGGCATTCGCCGATTGCAGATGCAATGTCACATATCTAACCACTCCGTGCTTTGGCACACAAAAACCCCGGATGTCACCCAAGAAAGAGCTTTCCATTCCGACCTCAACCACAAACACGCACGCGCACCCACGCACACAGCATTACAGACGCTACACTATGATCACAGGAAACAATCTCAAATCTTTGGAGAGTCCTTGGTCAGAACGGAGCTGCTGTTGATTGTGCGGTTACTTTGAAGGGCAATTTCATCTGGCTCACGGAAACACGTCTGCGTGTGTGTGTGAGTGCGTGCGTGTGCATGAAAAGGGTGTGTGTTTTCTTAGCAGCGGGGGGTCAGTCACCTGGGGTGTTAGGGAATTTTCTATCCAAATATTCCTGTGTAATTGGAGACATCGGTGTACAGAGCTGACAGTGTGTGTATGTGCGTGTGTGTGGGGAGAGTTGTCTGTATAACCTGCAAGCGCTTGTCAGTCTAGGCTATGTGATCGTGCATGCCCGAGTGTGTACGTGCGCGTGCGTGTGTGTGTGCTCTCAAGGCTGGCATGAGGCCAATGCAATAGAAGCCCTGTTTGTTTTACAAATGCCTTTTTGAATCTGGCAGGACATGTGCAGGCATCATCGAGGTGTGCGAGTGTTTGCCTTGACTTTCAAGAGGACAGCGTCCATCCAGTTGTCCTCTTCTACAGCCAATGTGTGTGTGTTATGGATTCAATGATGACAGTTATTTGATGTTTCGGATCAGAGAGAATAGGCTCATGCACATCATCTATAAAGCCGGGCTTTCATAAAATAGCTCTCCAAAATTGTTTGCTCTTAAAAAGACTTTCTTTCATGTGCTGCCGAGCACTAAGCTCAGATTGCCTATCTATCTATCTAGCTAGCTAGCTAGCTAGCTATATATCTAGCTAGATAGATAGAAATATAGCTAGCTAGCTAGCTAGCTATATATCTAGCTAGCTTGCTAGCTATCTAGGGAGCTTGCTAGCTATCTAGCTGTACGTGCAACCCGCATCTCGCCCAAAGCTGGCAAACTCGTTAACCAAAAGAGAAAAAGATGGATGGATGGATTCATATAAAATGTCATGAAAAGATAAATCTTTTCCAAACTTCCAAATTTTCCCAGCATGTGTGTGAATCTTTATGGAGTGAGTAAAATTAAACAACTGACATAATACAGTCGGACAAAAGAAATGTGGTTTCTGATTTGATGCAAAAACATGCAGCCAAACGCATGAGTCATGTGTCAAGGAAATGTTGAAATATCGAAGGGGCGCTCACACAGCTCAAATCTACAGAGACCCAAGAAATAAAGTCAAAAACATAATCTGTGACCCAAGCTACAGCCTGAAAGACAGGCGCATCTTTTGAACCGATTCTAAAGTACCAATAGATAAACCAGCAGGCACAGGTGAACGTAGCCTCGTTGCCAAAGGTCAAGAGCAAAACCAACTCATTTCAGCAGAACTTTCTTGCTCTGAGGAAATTAAGAATAAAAAGTATTTTGGCAGAGATGCAATTGCCCTTTGAAAGTGGCTTTCTCTGACAGCAAATCTATGTAACCGGATTATTTGTATGCAAACTGAGTTAAGAGGTGAGTTTTCTCACATTTCATTACCATCCACAAAGAGTCACAGTTTTGATTCATTGAACCTCTACAGGTGTCATGTACCTTTCTTTATGCAATCGCGAATTAACGGGAGGAAATGCAAACAAACCGCACGATGTGAAGTTAGGATGCACCTTTTTTTGTTGTGCAAAGCTATTTTGTTGATTGTGTGGGGAAAATGAGAGAATAAAAAAAAAAAAACTCTCTAATAACACATACATTTCCGTCGAGCGTTACATTTTTGTTTATATGTCTGCTTGTTATTTCACAGATTGTGGTGGAAAGAAAGGTTTAGCAATGAGATGTCCAAAAAGTCACTGTACAGTTTACTACATTTTTTTCCCCAATTTTGAACACACATGAGGGCATCAGCACTTGACAGCTTTCCCTCTGCAGTTTTTGGAAGCTCATCATTCCCTTGCACATGGCTCACCGAGTCACAACGGCTTTGCAACATTGCAGCCCGGCAACTGCAGTTAAAAAAATAAAATAATAAATAAATAAATAAATTTTTAAAAAAAATCTGCCCCAATTCATAGTACAAATTTCACATCACGTTGTTAAGCGTCATCATTTCCCACTTGAAGCCTTTGAACAACTTGAAGTCAGTACGGGTGTCGCATTAGCACTCTCTCAAGTGGCCGTTAAAAAGTGCTTTTGTTGATGTTGAGGCTGAGTTCCAGCGCAACTCACTGGAAAGACTTTCTTCGGCTAAGAGCAATCGCCTGCTCGAGAAGTTTGGAGTTGTCATCAGCGGTGGCAGAAGAATATTTACTCAAATTGCAAAAGGCAAATACTGATGTCTGTTTGACTGACACCCGAAACAAAAGTATATCGAGATAATAACAATGACATTTCATATATATTTGTACCAATTTACCAACCAGTCAACAAACACATGAAAACAAAATATTTTTAATTTTCTCTCTTCTGTACTTGGGAAATGGTGCGATTGTGTGAAATTTGGGGGGGGGGGGGCAATTTCTTTATTATTAAGTATACCAATTCCATTAGTATGCAAAAGAAGCACTCTTTAAGATACACATCTCCAAGTTTGATTAAAAGAAAAATGTCCATATAGATGCCTATTTACCAACCACAACCTGTCTTTTTATGCTTACTTTCAATTTGCATCTCAAAGTGCCGCTATTTTTTAACCACAAAAGAGATTCTGCTGGCATACGGTTGAAAGGCTGTTGTGCCTCCTAGCCATGCCAAAGGGCATCTTGTGTCTCCGTATAGCACAAACAGGCCATGAGAAAATGCCACGAGCCGTTGCGGTGAAGTGGGCGCGTTTCAAGAAAACTAGTCCTGAAAATAACGACCTATTGCTGTGCGCTGATATATAAAATGCTTGAAGGAACGCTGGTAAAAACGATCAGTTGATGTGAACTGATTAGATTTCTTCATGTAATGCGGAGTGCGCTAAATTTTTATAATCTTTGCTGTAATTAAAGAACAATTACTGTAAATCAAACATAATGATGCACCTTGTAGCAAAATAAACACAAATGTGATAAAATAAATCCTAAGTGTTGATTTAATAAAAAAATATCAGTCATAAAGTTGTATAAAAATTGTAATAAAATTGGGTAGGTTGTAAATATTAGACTCCTTCTATGATAATTCAGTTAAGTCCATTTCAATAGTTTTAAACGTGTCGAGAAACTTTTCCACCTCCAAAAATCCCACAAATTTTGCAAGTTTTTGTATTTTTGATTTTGCTGTTGCAATTTGAGAATGGTTGCTTCTGCGCCTGTTATAGAAAGAGGAATGTACATTGTGCGTTTGCTCTCATCTCGATGTAAATGCTTCAGTCCTTTTTTTGTGTTTCTTTACCCTTCTTGTCTGCAGAAAAAGTGGAAAAACAAGAGTTTAGAGGAAGCAATTGTACATACAAATGAGAAAGAGACGAATACAAGACCAGGACAGAAGAGGAAAACAGGAGAGGAAACAAAAACAACACGGCCGAATTCTGCAAGTATACAAATGAGACAGACGGAAATCTGGAGAGTTGTTAAATAGAAAGCATAAAAGCAGGGTGAGGAAATCTGTCAAGGAAAAAAAAAAAGACAAGACGAAAAAAAAGAAAGGGAGCATGGGAAAAATGCATCGAGGGTCTGAGTGAAAAAAGATGGCGCGTTTGATCGGCTTTATGTTACGCTTGGGTGATGAAATCCTGAATGACCGCCTGCTGTGGACCACTCTTTCAGGATGCGTCCCCACTCGAACAGAGACACATGAAAACAGATTGTCAGACAAACAAAAACGCCACCCCATAGCCCCCCAAAAAAAGAAAAAAAAATAAGCTGAACTTTCCTCTTATTGTGTTGCGGAACACACATTGAGACACAGAAATCAAATCTCATCTTCCACCGCCATCCACTCTTTTCACCTTGGCTCAAGCCACTCTCACACTTCTTTTCCTCATCTCGTTTGCTCTTCACACTAAACGCAAGGTGACAGTCCATAGCCGGAGAGGCATAGATCAAGGCGGAATGGGAGAAAAGGCGACAGGAAGACTTGCGGGTGAGCGGACAATTCCCTCAGCATGAGGAGACGCAACGTAATACATACCCAAAAGTGTTTGGGCACCAGCAATGTGTTCTGACGTTGATAAAAAAAAAAAAGAAAATGCACATTTTCACAAAACATGATTGCTTTATGAGGCCGGTTACTATAGAGTGCAAAGCTCAAACTGCTTTTGTTGTATTGACAATAGAATAAAAACACAATCAACAAGTGTAGAGCAGAATTCTAGAACTTATATAGATTTGATAGTTATCACAGGTTATCAGGCTTCTGCAGCGCTTGCTGATGAGCTGATTATTTAAATCAGCTGTGTTGGAGGGGGCGGGGGGGAGTCCTAACACAAATACTGCATACACTTAAGAGACGAGTGAAATATTTATATTTTTTTCCAAAACATTGTCTTAACATAATTTCAAAACAGTTTTGGTTATATTAAGGCATATTTCCACTGATGAAAAACAATCTGATAAGAAACACGCACACCGCGAATGGGAAATGTATAGCTGTATAGGTTTGTATTAATATAATGAATGTATTTTCCACTTATTTTGAGCCTAATGTAATCTCAAGTTTGGAAAATGACAAACACCATAAGAAAAAAATAAATAAGTAAATGATTCATTTAGTTTTCTGAATGGCCACAAAGATGAGCTCAATTAATTAATTTATGGCTGTGGGGAAATAGTGAGCTAATACGGTCTGACTCACTGCATTAATTCCAGAGTTATTGGTCAGGGTTGACTAGTTGTGTCAAGTATGTATTTGTCAAAGTCAGGAAAGCGATTCTTTATGGACTTCGCTTTCTTGCACCAGGGAAGCATATTTTCTAAAGTTTTTTGGGATCGCATCAACCGATGAAACAATTGTCACTCGGGAACGTCGGACGGCGGTGAAAGACGTTTGCTGATTTATCCCCTGCGCGGAGTTCCTCGGTGAAGGTTGCAATGGAAAAGTGTCCGAGTGCCAATGTTGACACTGGCTATCAAGATCCTACATGCTGCCATTTAACCTGTCAAAGCCGTGATTCAACACAAAGCACAAGCCTGTCGGGGTGAAATTATGTGACTCTGGCAAAGCTTTTCCAGCAGGCTAAAGTCGGACTGGGGATGGAGATTCCACCACAAGATTAAAGAGTGAAAATAAATAAATAAAATGCCCTTGGGTTACCCCTTTTCAAGGCTTTTAGCATGTTTGGTTGAATTGTGGGCTACTGCATCCTGGGATGTAACGGCATAACAACCACAAACCTCCTCAATGTCAAATACTCCACATGTATAAAATGTTTATGGATATCATGGTGAACCACCATTTTCTTTTTTTTTTTTTTTTCCAAAAGACGCGTTGTTCAGCAAGAGTCACCCATGCAAAAAAGTGGAATGGAGATTTGTTTTGCAATTTATTACTAATCCACAGTGATCAAAACAATACATTTTTGGTCAGTTTTACAGATTTGCCAGAATTTTGCTTGACTGGATTGGACAGATTCTCGTGTGCTATCTACTAAACGATTCCACACAATGAGATTAGAACTAAACTTTTAGTTTGCAATGTGTGAGGCTAATTAACAATGGAACCCAGAGCAGTCATCAATTATAAGCCACGCAGAATGTCTGCCAAGCTTGAACAATTCTAATGTCGCTGAGCACAAAGCTGAATTTGATCATTACTCAGAAATTAAGGCAAAAAAAAAAAAAAAAGCATCAATACCAAAAAAAAGGATTCTGGGATCCGAACCTCGAATAGACTATTACCGTTTTGAGTACCTTTTGGGGAATTTTGTCTTTTTGCCACCTCACCATTTGAAAATCGTCACACCACTCGGTACGCATCTTTGCAGAAGACATTCTGCTACCGGTTTTGTGAGATCACGTCTAAACACTCTGACAACGACATTGAGTGTTGGAAGTCAAAATTGTTGCCAAGCTAAGAGAACTTGTTCAAGAAAAAAAAATATATCTGAACACAATTTGTTTGTGCGACAATTAACATTTTTGGAGTGCAGAGGAAAAAAAAATGCTTTTGAAGGACGATTTTTGGGGGGATTCTCGAGAAATTACGGTATTTATAACTTACTTTACAACAACCGTATTAGCATATGTTAGTGATTAGCTCAGAATTCTGGAGATTCCTTACAATGTGTTGCCTCCTCAGGAACAGAACACTTGGACTTGGCAGACGTTCTCAAAGCTACAAAACTGCCGCCACTCATTGACTACATAAAGTACATGTCCCTGTCACTTAATGGAAACGAGACGAACTGTGGATGAGCAATTTTGGGACTCGCGCAACGTATTAACTCAAGCAAAAGGTTGATGGAAAAGGTCAAACTTGCCTGAAAAGCGTATTGATATGGGCGCATGCAACAGATGGAATATTAAATTACAGACTTGAAGGACATATTAAATTAGAGATGGGCGAGTGAGGGGAAAAAAAACGGAGGGTGGGGACTTTTTAGAGTGATGTGCTGTCAGACGATGAAGAGTGGATGATGTTCTTTGATGCGGCAAGCTCAAGGCCTGCTTGCTCACTTCCCTTACAAGCTCAAATTTGTGTTTGTGGCCTTTTCAAGTGTATAAGACATTTGTTTTAATGCCACCTATCTAAGCGGGGATTTTACAGCGGTTCACAACAAAAGCCTGTGAGGATTTTTTTTTTTAAACTATTTTACTCTGCTGTCTGCCTCTCGGTCGGCATTGCAGATGTCAATCTGTTTTCAATTGTCATACCTGGATAAATAAAAGTGAAATGTGGTGTTGTGAATGTTTTCTATTAAATCAGCACAGAAGACTGTCAAAATTATAAATGGCTTCTATTCACCTTGAGAACTCATGTAAACAAAATATGAAAGGTGAACGGGATCATTTGAGAAGAGCATTTTCAAATGAACTTTGTATGGATCCATTTTATTCACTGAGTTTAACTAAAGCAATTTAAACTAGTGCCGAAGACATACTGTATAGGGCAGAGATGCGCACTTTACCCGATTTTACCGATCCGTCCACGACCTGGGTACCCTTTCGTCCCTCTGTAATTATTCATAGAATAATTGCCCTCCATCCTCGTCTATACTTTTATAGCGCTTCTGTCCTTATATTAGACCAGGCCGTCAAACTTCCCCCCACCGCCCAAAAAATAAGTAAAGAGTCCGTGCATGATGAGAGGCTAAGGGGCATTAGCTGGCTAATTACCTCTTCAAATCCACTTCTTATACTTTCTGACTACAAAACACACCTGATTAAAGCCACAATTGTAAAATGTCGCCATAGAAAACGGATTTGTACTTTGGAATATTACGTTATTAAATGTTAGTTTTTTCCCCCCCGAAACAACTTAAAACGCAGCTATCGTGAAACAATGAACTGGAACCTTTCTCTGAAAATTCACAGATTACCTCGGACCGGAGTCGCACTGTATAAGATAGCTGGATTGATTGCAGATCATCACTTTACTTCCGTATTATTGCACACTTTGAGTCTTGCACCCATTCTTTCGTTCTCTCTCTTTATTTTACAGGGACGGGCAAAAACCCACTTCCGTCCTTGCTTAGTTCGTCTTTTTAAAACTAAATAAATAAATAATAATTTTTTTAAAAAAAAAACCCTAAATAAATACATTTATATTTATATATATATTTATATATATATATATATATATATATATATATATATATATATATATATGTATATATATATATATATATTTATATATATATTTATATATATATATATATATATATATATATATATATATATATATATATATATATATATGTATATATATATATATATATATATATATATGGTAATAACATGTAACACAAAAACATAATGACCACAAGCAATATTGGACATTTTGCAAGACTCCTGGAAGTTGCAGCGATGCAACGGACTCCCATCAAAGCAATTAAGAGCAGCAGATTGCTGAAATTAAAGCCGTAGTTATCCGGGTATCTCCGTATTAGATATAGTCTGAAACTGGCCGGCGAGCAGAAGGTAAGCTGCATGACGTCGTACGGTATGTACTGTAGTTCAAGTATCGTTTTAAAAACTCAAATCCTCTTATCAGACACACGCAGAGCTCTGAAATGTGCTCTAAGACTTAGAAGTAATGGCGGGAAAGGTTGAAAGAAAGAATACATTGTTGTCGTCTGTGAAGTTTAATTAACATGTTTATCTCGCTTTGAGGCTTACCAGAGATAAGTTATTGTGTTTATATTCAGATGATTTTCATTCAGGGTCAAATGTGCGTGATTCGATCTAACAGAGACCCAAGATTTGAATTGGAGGTGTGCAACTTTCCCGACATTAAAAAAGGAAAAAGAAAAAAAACAACAACAACACTTGATTCAAAAACTGAAAAATTAATTCCAGGCACAAGCAAGAAATCTGCATGCGAAAACATGTTTAATGATCTGAGGAAAAAGTAATAACTTTACGTTTTTTTTTTTTTAATATGATTGTAAACAAACACATTACACGAACCATCAATTAACACGACGGTCCTGACTTCCTGATGCGAGTCAACCCCACTATTGTCTACTTGAAGACACGTTATTTCAAAAGGAGATGTTTTGTGTTGCTCATTACTTGCAGATGATGACAGCAAACAAAATATCGCGGAACAATTTTCAAGGTGTCTGAACCCTAATTGCATTTTTAATAAAATTCTTGGCAGGCGTGCATAAGTGCATGTCTGCTTCTTTAGGTGCACAAATTACAACTGGAATGTTATTTATGTGTGCCGCTCTCTACAAACACACACAGTCGAGGGCTCCATCTGGTAAACTCTAAAACATGTTGATATTGAAGCTTCTAATGGCTGTCATTAATCACATGATACTAAATCACTTTAGAGACGGATGGGGCTGGGCAGCAGGAGAGAGAAATAAAATGGGAAATATGATGAAGGACAAATGTAACGGAGAGTGAAAATGTATCTGAGAAAGAAGCAAACAGCATTTTAGTATGGATGCTTAATGTTAATAGAGCGCTCGCAGCTTCACTAATCAATCATTGTCTACACACGCAAAACACCCGAAAACACTTGAATCACACGGGCAAAACAGACAATACTACAATTTGTTTTTTAATTGAAAGGAGTCTGAGTCAAGCACAAATCAATCAGCTTCTTGATTATTTCTATGCAGAATAGTGCCTGAAAGTTTGAACAGATAATCTGTTTTCTGTCATTTAGTGTCAAAAGATTGAGCTGAGTCAGCGCAAACATCTTAAAGGGGAAGTCAGCGCAAAAATGTTCTTTGCAAGAATATGTTCTATGAGAGCCCGTGAGTCAAAATATGGCATTCTGATTAATATTGCGTTTGCAGAATATGAGCTAAGTAGTAAAATCAGCCTGTTTTTGTCCATCTCAGGGGGCGGCCATTTTGTCACTTCTGTCAACTGAAAACGACATCACAGTTGCTCGGGGCTGAGCTCACAACCAATCATGGCTCAGCGTCAGAAAACACGTTAGCCGTGATCGCTCGTCACCTGAGCCCTGTGCAAGTGTGATGTCAGTTTCAGTTGACAGAAGTGACAAAATGGCCGCCCCCAGAGATAGCTAAAAACAAGTGGGTATTGGTGCTTAACTCATATTCCACAAATACAATATCAATCAAAGTTCCATGTTTTGACTTGTGAAGCAAATACAACATTTGATTGCAAACATTTTATGAGGGTTGACTTCCCCTTTAAGTAAAAAAAATATATATATTGCTCATAAATTGAGACGATCGCGACAGACTGATACCAAAAGGCTACGGACTAGACTAGACTAGACTAGATTGGGCCGACTTAACTCGCAACCGCAATGGTACAGAATTGCCCTTCCTTTGCGTCTTGCCATGTTGTGGTTGTCTATTTGTGAAGCGAGGCCAAGTGCAGCTCCCATATCATTAGTAGTGCAGGCAAGAAAACACATGCCATTTAGAAATACACAACACTTTGACCTTGAATGTGACCCAAGCGAAACGAAAAGCCCACGTCAGCACGCTCCGCTACCATCACAACTCCAAGCTTCTGTCTCGTGTGTGTGTGTGTGTGTGTGCGTGTGTGTCCATCCCATAACCACTGCTTTGAATAATATCAGGGGAAATTCCCAGGCCAGATTATACATAGATCAATTTTCATGTGGCTTCAGTGGTAGTCAGACGTTACTATGCATTTATCTTTCCTTGTACCAAAGTACACACACAAGTATGTGCTTCACCACATTTACAACACTCTCCAATTAGAACAGTTAAACACACACCATATTGCATAGTCGATGTTCTGTGTGTCATCGGAAGCTCTTTTTGGACAAAAAATGTGAAATATGTTTGACCTCTAAGGAAAATCACTAAGCTAAGTACTCATTCCCACCAAAATCCCATTCTTAACGCAATGGCTCATTGGGATTCACGCAAGCATGTGCGTGGTGGTGCGCAGGGAATAGTGCGCTACATACAGTATGTTAACTGCAAGGAAGCATTAATTGCAGACACCTGCTTAACATTTCTCCATTAGCATTTTAAGCATTTCTCTAAAGCTATCGCGTGGAATGATTTATAACGCGTGCTAGGCGGGTTGGACCGACCAGGTAGGAAAATGTTTCAAGACAAAAGCAAGGCCAGGTGCGGTGAGGAATGAATGGTCGTGAAGAGGACCGTGAAGGAATTTTTCAAGAGATGCTTTCACTGTTCATTAAGAAAAGATGGGCCGGAGTACCTGCGACTCCTTCACTACGGGCAAGCAAGACTTTATAATGCATGGAATGGAATGATTGCTTAAAACGAAATAAAAGGAGATGCAAGCTTTTGAATTATGCTGCGACTTAGTATGCCCCAACCGAGGCTTTGAATAAGGCACAAGCGCACCAGCAGCAACCGGCAGCGAGAGGACAGGATGAAAGCATCGTTGGAAACATTTATGTCGCTAGTGGGCTGCAACCGTGGATGTGTTACTATGAAAGTCAGCTTTCAGAGTTTCTTCTTTCAAGTCTGCTGTTGCCGGCTAAAAGTCCTTAAGACCTTACAAAAGCATTCAGAACCGTACTATCTAATGAGCTCCGATATAAAAGCTGCATCAAACAGTTTGTTATATATGTGTAATCAAAGCACGACAAAAACTGAAAAGAACAGACCTTGGAGATGTCAGATTTATTTTATTTATCATGATTATTTTTTTATTTTTTCTGGGCAGATTTTTGCTTGACCAGTGCACTGCCCGTTTTAATGAGGTCCTCACCCGTCACAAATTTTGAGGAACTTGGTTGAGTAGACTAAAACCCGACCTCTTTTGTGGAGTTCATTCTCTGAAGTCACTCCATGAAATCACATTCATGTTATCTGTCATTATTTGTAATCAGAGGACACACACAAGATACCGACTTTCGCATGACTTGAGACTCTGGTCGCAGCTCGTAGGAAAAAGGCAGAATGAAGCGTGTCTTCTTGGACTCCCCCTCGCCTCAACTCAAGTGTATGCTTTGAAGAGCAATGCAAGAAGCACATTGTTCACACAAAGCCTAAATAGCCATTTAGCCAAAGATCAAAAGCGTAATGACACCCCTACATCACATTACCCCGGCGCCTCCTGCGTATGACACCAGAATGTGATCGAATAAATTATGTTTCATTTACCCATGAGGCCATTAATCCCCCTTTAATGGCTCAGCTTTGCATCTGAATTCCCTTCCAATCGCTTGTAATACCTTTCACCTCTAAGGACACGCGGGTAAGTAATGTGCTCGGAAAAAAGCCTGATTCACAGGTGTGTTTCCAAAGCTGTAGACATTGCCCTTGACATTCCCATTTCCTGGATTATGAATTTCATAATAAGCAACCTGAAAGAGTCCTATAGCCAAAGGATTTCAAAAGATATGATAAATTGTTGTCAGGTAGGAGTCGCACATGAATAATTCATTTTTTTTTTTTTTTTTTAAACTGCAGTGGACAGCAGGCATTGTCTCCCAGGAAATGGATCCTGAGCCTGCGAACAAGTTAGACCATTGGAATTGAAATCTATAATGACACTCGCGACGAGATCTAATAAGCTTCTCTAATACATTTTCGAAAAGGGTATTTGATGCTGGAGGTGTTTGACAAGAGCTGGTCATTAACCTGGAGGTCATCGTATCGAGACGGTGAGGACAAATGTCAGGTTGTAATCTCAAACGACTAAAGTGATGAGATGGATACCTTATAACGCCACCGTGTTTAATTCACGGGTCTCGTTCCTATATTTAGTTGACGGATCACCGTTTGAGGTCGGAATGTGCGCTTTTTAAGAATGTAATGCATTGTTAACTTTAAAGCTTCCACTTATTTCAAATAACTCTTTTGGATAGTACATAGTTAAGCATAGTTTTAATGTAAACAAACAACTGCAGTTTTTGAACAGCAGAATGGTTTGTCCATTTTCTACACTTAACGGTTCAAATCTGTTCACTTTAGTCCTCTGACTCGTTTCACTTAACTGATATTCTTTTAAGGTAAGATTGTGAAAGAGATTTTAAGTTCCACTGAGTAAAAATGAAAATAATTCACATAAGCATTTTGCAACATGGCAATAAACTATTCTGTAATGTTACTAACAAAATTCCCAATTGTTTTAATTTGTTGGATTTAGTTTAAATGATTGGATAAATCAAAAATGTATGTACAGCTTAAGTGCAACCAGGAAAAGCACAGTTGATTCACACTCACAATTGACAGCAGAATGGGAACCTCTGGAATGGATTTTGTTTTTTTCCATTACTGTATTTCACACAAGGGACAACAATTATAAATCCAAACAAATCCGACCACAATAGCCACTTGGAACTATTGCTTGATTCTCAAGTGTGTACGAAACAAACCTCAAGTTTCATAATTGCAACACTGTTTGCAAAGAAGGCTCACATTTCAAAGTCAAACCATTTCACCGAGCGTCGGATGAATGAAAACTGTAAATATCTTAAACGTCAAACTGAGCAAGACTGCTTGTGTGTTCAGTTGTGGGTTCACATACTGCCCGCTCTTATACGATGAAATATTTTCTTTTTCCAGGCCTCTTCCATGTGTGCGTCTGAGAGCGGGAATGTCTGCCTGGTATAGTTATTTATCTAATTGCCCAATGCATAAATAATTCCCATTCCCGACTCCCTGAAGGCCATCATTAAGGGAGGAGGGAAATCCCCCCAGCTGTATGTGCATTTGTGCAGATACGCTAATGCATCTGTATGTTTTTGCTCTACTCACACTGATCGCTGTGAGACTTTGCACTTGTGCAAACACACTGGAAATGTGTGTTAGTATGCCTCAGCACATCACAGTCATACCTCAATGCATTTATAGACCTGTCATGGAATTGTGTTTGCTCTCTAAGCCTCCCCTCACCATCGAGATAAGTACACGTCATTTTCTGAGGCAGAAATGCATGGGTAACGTACATTTTCCCCATTTGGTCCGATTCTAGTCAGGTGAATTTCTATCTCGCCATTTTATTCAGTTCAGTGTCACGACATGGGCGGGAGTCTCCGGAATTTGAGCTGACTAAGGGGGAAAAGGCTGACGACACCCTGGAATGGTGGCCAATCAATCACAGGGGTATTGCGGAGACTGCATTAAGTGGGAATCGATCCTATGCCGTGTTGAAAGTCAGCTATGTGAACCACTATACTACAAGTGGCTGCCAATCAAATTCCAATTGATAACTTCTTTTGCAGAGGAATGAGCGACCCTGAAAATATGGAGGACTGAGAGTGTTCAAATGAAATAAATAAAACACCATGAAATGTTGAATTAAAATTCTAATTAATTCATTCATTGTTCATTCATTCATTAAATATTATTAACAAAGCATTAAATAAATCAGATTAATAAATAAATGCGTCATTAAATAACTAAATAAAAGTGTCATTAATTAAATGTTAAATTATTATTTTAATATGACATATTAATAAATCAACGTGCTATTAATTAATTTAATCACCAAAGATTATTTGTAAAAAAAAAATAGATATATATATATATCTATATATATATATAATTATTTCTGTATTTAATTAATCAAAGTTTGGTGGGCGGGTCCCAACACCTGATAAAAAATAAAATGCAGTTTCACCAACATTTGAAGTGCAAATTTTGTACAATGTTTTTTACGCTTCAACTTTACGCAATAGACTTGCTATGCTTCTCTATAAAAAAAAAAAAAAAAAGAAAAAAACTAAAAAAAAAAAAAAAAAGTCATTGCTAGAGCCAAGTTCTTTATAGCAAGTCAGATGCTCGCAGTTGTCCAAGACCTATAGACCCGGTGCCAGAATCCTGAAGAGTCCCCAAGTCGTGCTCAATTTAACGCAACCAGCCGCAACTGACTTATGACCACATGTGCAGTAAAATGTTACTTTTGCAAAAATCACGGCTTCACTTTTATTGACAGTCATCGGTATATACGTGTCCTGCATCATAAGGTGTAGTCGAATAATTTGGTTGCTTCAATTAGTTTCATGGCCAGTACGATATAATAAAAATAATGTAGACACTATAAACGCTCTCGGTATGATGCAGTACAAATATAAACCACTCTGCAACTACAACTATAATTTGGATTAGAATGTTAAATGAATTTCCAATGCCTTTCTTTCGTGTACTTTGCTTAGATTGAAGCAATTAAAACGACAGGCTGTGATAAATACTAATTACATTTTCAGGTGTGGGTAAGCGTATATTTTATCAGAATAAACCAAATAGATTCATAATGCTTTTGACAAGAGCTCCTCATTGGTTCCAAAACATTATTAAGGTCCTTGGAAAAGCTATTGATAATTGCCTCTTTGTTTCCCAAAAAGGCATTCACATGTTTTTTTACACTGAGTCATGAAAAACGAAGTACCAGTGGGAAAGGTTGCCCACAGCTATAGTTAAGGTTAATTATATTCGAATAAGCTTTACAGCGATTAAACGGAAGACGACCGGGGAAAAATACAATGCATTTTGTTATTTGATTTTAATGTCATAATTAAGCCAAACTAATATGTTCAATACAAGCACAAGATGATGGGTGTGGAAATATTAAGATTAAAGAGGAAATCCATTGGGACGCATACATGAGGAGCCTGAGGTGAAAGCTAATTTATATGCCAAACGTAATCTGTAATTACTGGTGACTAATGTATATTTTCAGGAGCATACGTAGAAATTGTGGCAATCGTTTGTGCCGAGAAAATGAAGGTGCGCACTGCATCAACTCATGGCGTGGAGATCGTCACAATTTGTGTCTTTTCCGAACGGCGTTGCCTTTTGAAGTTTTCACTTTGAAGCACGGGGGGAGGTGGGAGAAATTTGCCAGGTTCATTAATTATAAAATGTGTGATGTACGTGAGGTCTGAAATGAAATATGTTTTATTCACTTTCACTGACAAGATGTTAAGGAAGCCTCCTATCAAAACACTTCAGGGATATTGAGCCCAATATGAGAAATGCTGTCATAAAGACGGAAAAGTGAGGTAATGATACAAACGTGTGTGTGAGGAAATTGCCTGGAAGGAGAAATTTCAACACAGCTGAAGACAGATGGAGAGGAGAGGAGGGGGGGGGAGTAGTGGAAATTAAATGCTTTCTATTAATGAGAAATCTGAGTTAGCGCAGAGGTGCAGGCAGAGGTGCAGTCTCAGTCAACTATTGCACTGCTCTGATGATTTCATCTTCCTCTCTGATTAATGCTCTTTCCCCTCCAGAGATGCTGAAAGAAAGATGGATTATTTTTTTTTTTCCGTTAACTTTTCAAACTCAGTAAATCTGTCTAAGTCTCCGAGCCACCTGCGCATTCATGATGACATGCACACACGCCAATTAGCACACGCAGGAGGAATTAAATGGATTATTTATAATTTTGAGTTAAAAGTTTTTTTAAAGTACAGTCAAAGCCCGGGAGTCATACCTTAATGAGAGAGTACCATTTAGAGCAGGATTTTGAGGACATATTTGCGCAAGTGATTAAAACTCGCGGCTCTATTTTAGTAGACGGCTCATCTGCGTCGGAGCGTATTTGCCTGCGTATCCTGATTTTTGTGCAAGCGGAAGGCTCGCTGCGTGTTTTTCAATTGGGCAGAGCGGCGTACAGACGGAACACAAAGAAGCTCGCAGCGAAAATGCTCTCGTCACGCACAGTCATGTCGGCAGATGTTCTAGCTCTACTATATCAAAGCTGTAAATACTAGTACATAGTTGTGTTTTGTTTTGTTTGTATCATATTTTTTTACAGCAGGAAGCCAAGGTTGACTTATTTTTTCGTTTTCATTATTGGCAGTTTGACGCTGACAGACTTCAAATCCCAACACTTGGAAAGTACGACTTATGTTCGACGTCAGGAGTTCCAATGCAATAGCTTGATTGTGAATGACTTTCTCTCGTTTGTAAATTTTCAGAGCTTCCTCAAAGAAAATGCATATTAAAGTAGGCTCACAGCAGAGTTCTATATTCTGGTTGTGCTTTGGCAGTGTCAATCGATCAAATTTCCAAAATTAGATTGGAGTCAGACAGGAAGCCATCTTATTTTACAGGCCCTCTATGAGTTGATTGATGGATATGTCACAGCAATGTGGTCAAGGACTTTCGAATCAGTGGGAACAAAATGAAAATGATATCTCCAGTTAATGTGAATTTGATCCATGCTCATTGGGTCTTAATGTCTCAAACACTCGACTCAGCAGTCACTTTGAGGTGACAAACTTCACACCGTAGATTGGTGGCAGACTTTTGCATAACAGAGTTGCTTACTTCATTAACACTCTAAAATCCCCAACAAGTCGATTTAAATTTGTATCATTCAACTCGCTGCACTCGTACTTGATTATGTAAATAACCATTGCTCACTTGCGTCCCCCTCTCAGTTTCGGCACAAAAAATAACATTTTCTAAAGGAATTAAAATCACAATTAATTTCCTGTGTTCAATTTTAACTGTGTCAGAATCCTACCAAAAATCCTTGAAATAAATGACACATTTTCGTCATCAAGCTGTCTCTTGCTGTTGTGCTCTCGCAGTCTCTACAAGAAGATTTTACCTCACCGTGTGATACTGTCTGATTAGAAATTGTGACATTTGCACTTTCAAACTAAGGGGGGTTATTCGGGCGCACGAGAAGAGCAGGTGAAAATCGTGACGTGATAGAAAAGTGCTTGAATGATTACGCACAAACAAACACTAAAAAGAATCCTGAGACGATTCTCCCTTGCTAAGCGTAGACATGCAGAATAAAATTGAGCAGAGCGAAGCTAATGAAGGAAATCGGGAAACAGAATATCTCTCCCTCTAACTCTCTCTCTCTCTCTCTCTCTCTCTCTCTCTCTCTCTCTCTCTCTCTCTCTCTCTCTCTCTCTCTCTCTCTCTCTCTCTCTCTCTCTCTCTCTCTCTCTCTCTCTCTCTCTCTCTCTCTCTCTCTCTCTCTCTCTCTCTCTCTCTCTCTCTCTCTCTCTCTCTCTCTCTATATATATATATATATATATATATATATATATATATATATGTGTGTGTGTGTATGTATACATTTGTGTGTGCGTCTGTGCAAGCCCGCTCAAAAGCCAAGAGCAGGCCGGCACTACCGTTGCCATACACACACAAACACACAACCCACATTCTTGTCCTGCCAAAAGCAACATCTCTTATGTTTTTCCACAATAAGCACTGCTCATTTGGACACGGGAGCTATGTTTGTGTGAGACTCCTTTCATCTGCCCGCCGCAACGAGTGTGTGTCCGTCGTGTGTATGGCTACGGGTACGAGCGGGATGACGCGTTTGTTTGGGTGATTATCCAGGAGTCCGTGTTTATTTATCCTGCACCCAAGTAACGTTTTGACTTCCCAATCCTTCAGGTTTGTTTTTTACATGACGCATTCCAATTGCAAATTTCAGTCTTTTTTTTAATTTTTTTGTTTTTTTTGGGGGGGGATTACAAAAAAAATAAAGGAGAGCTAACAACTAATGGTTCAATTTAAAATTAGTTTAGTGAGACTTTGTAATTCATGGTCTTGTAAATACATAATTAAAGTGCAGACGTCCTGGTAGGCCCTTCTCTACTTGGGTTGCTCTCTTCGTGCCATTACCTCTTTCCCTTCCTGTCTGTTCCCATGCTGTTCCGTGTTCCGTGAGTGCTCCTATCCTTTGGGAACATCCCATTTAGCCACAGTCCAGACTCACAGCTGCCTGGTCCCCAGAGAGTGCACCAACAAACCGGTGTAATTGAGACTTCTCCGAGTGGATGGAATTGCTGAAGCTACTAGGTTGTTACAGAAAGATATCCTTTAATATCAGAGGCGGTGTTTGAGTGGGCGTGTGGCAATCGGAATGTTTTTTGGGTTTGACTCTCAAGTATCCTTAAGGAAGATGCTGAACTTCAAATGCTCCAAATGATGCATCATCACTGCGGAACTAATGGGGAATAATATAGAAATAGACACGGGAAGTCACCGAAAACCAAATTACTGGATCTCACGAGCATCCAGAAAATTGTATTTTCCTGTACATGGTATATGCGTATGGGACACTTGACCAACTAATCATCCATCCATCCATTATCTAAGTGCTCGAGCCTACCCGGGCTGTCTTCGGCATGCATTGTATGTTCTGCAGACCTGCAGAAATCCAAAGCTCATTTTAACATTAGCAGTAAAACAAGCTTCAAATCTGTTTCATGAACCAGTTGTAGTATTTTTAGGCTCCTGTAGATGGCACTCTCTGTTTACGATTGGGTTGAAAGTACAACTACATCCCATTTTTTAAACCCTTGATTGAAACCAACAGTGCCAGCTAGAGGACTCAAAAAATACAACAACTGGTTCATGAAGCAAATTTGAAGCTTCACGGCCTTTCAAGGGACAATATCGTTGTAGTGAGTTCGATGGAAACACATTTGAGAGCCCTGATCTCAACCCCATCAAAAATCTGTGAGGTGTACCACTGGCCTCACAAATTGCAATAATGCACAAAAAGAATGCAAGGAGAGAGCGACGTAGGACGTAGCAGGTGCTGCATCCGGCATTCCCTATAACAAAATCTGGTATCCAGCGAGAGACCATCTCCATTCCCAAGAAGCAAAACACAGAAGTGACCTGAATTCTATGCTAACTTCTCGTTTTATTCGGAAGCGTGAAATTATGTTAGGAGCTCGTCCATTACACACACACACACACACACACACACACACACACACACACACACACACACACACACACACACACACACACACACACACGCGCGCGGGCGGTCAGAGCTATGCCGAAGCAAATGTGGTGATCATGCAAACGAATGGACATGCTTCAATGGACAATATGCATGTTAAGGTCCAGACACACCAAGACCAATGTTAGCTTGTTTTCCACGCTCTTGGACAAAAATTGCAATTATTTCTGCTCTTTTCTTTTTTTATATAAGACTTCAAACTTATTGTTTTGTCAAAGCAAGAACCACACTCATTTATTAACTCGGGATATCGGACAGAGGATCTTCAAAGAGATCAAAGGCTGGTGGTCCAGCACCTTGTCAGCTCCAATTTTCACTCTCACTTTGTGCGATTGTATAGCATCAAAGAAAGAAGCACATTACTTTTTATGGACTTTGCAATGAATGGCAAAGTTGACCTGATTTGAAGTCAGTATTTTATTTGATGTATTTTTA
Source organism: Idiotropiscis lumnitzeri (assembly GCF_059441095.1). Taxonomy (NCBI): domain Eukaryota; kingdom Metazoa; phylum Chordata; class Actinopteri; order Syngnathiformes; family Syngnathidae; genus Idiotropiscis; species Idiotropiscis lumnitzeri. The sequence goes on from NC_142408.1 coordinate 8,996,263, forward strand.
AGAAAATTGATTGCTTTGCAGCAACAGTTTAGTAGTTGACACAAAAGAACAGATCTACATCTAATGTTGAAAGGTGACAAAAGCATTCCTAACACACAAGATTTGATAACGCTGCATTGACTGCACCCGCTATAAGAACCTTTCATGATCAGATCAAATCTAAGAAGCGGAGATTCACTGCTGCTTGAAATCAGCGTTTCTGTGTATGTGAATTGTGAATTGCAAAAAAAAAAAAAATCATCACTCTCTTTTAGTTTATTTGTTTGGTCAACTAACTTGCGCGTCGTGGTTTGAGGGAACAAAGCATTAAACAGAACGGATGCGACAGGGAAAGCACGAGTGGCAGTCACATTTGACATTTGAATCTCCTCTTCCTCTCGCTCTCTTTCCTTTTATTATTTGCGCTGTTATTGTTGTCTTGCACATGCACACATGCACACACAGAGAAATATATTTGTCTCAGTCGGTCTGCCTGACTTGATTGACGTCAACGGAGCAAACCCAACCTCTCTGGTGAACTCTGGGCCAGAGGGAATACTTTATGGTCAGTCCTTCTTTTCTTGTGTCGATCTGTCGTTCTTTCTCTCTACCACAGGCTTTCTCTCTTTAAGAACACACACACACAAACACAAAACTTGCTTCTACCTCGAGTTTCATAAGCATAACAACAAATCACAAAGCAGAATCAGATCCCGTTTGCCAGAGGTGGCCTTCCCGTGACACTCACAGACCGGACCAGTTCATCACTGAAGGACAGACGGTTTTCTGGCAAGTGACGAATGACGGGGAACTTTTGGAAAAATGACGGAATTGGGTTTTTATCCGTCAGTGTAATCGACACTAGCCGCATCCGTCAGTCCGTCCCTGACGACACCTATTTTTCGGACGTTTTTTGAAAATATTTTTTCACAGACGGACTGCCAAATTGATGTGGATGATTCGGTTTGTCACAAAATAGTGGATGATGAATGACAGACGGGTAACGTAGGCGCTGACGGATGATAAATTTGGTAAAACACTCACCTCTGCTATTTTTACAAACAAAAGCCACAACAATTGCCATTAAATAAAGCATACAAAACTAAGTGATCAATAAATATTAAACACATAAAACTGTCATTCAGGTACAGAACGTAAACTACAATTTGCCTTAAACCGGATTTGCAGTATTTAGAATAAAACTATGTTCACGCTCAATGAAGACAAACATCCTCAAAATTGAGGGAAACTTCCCTCATAAAAATAAATAAATAAATAAACAGAAGAAACAAAAGGTTCAAGACAGGGTTGATGCACCAAAATGAAGAAATGCAGAGTCGAAGGAGTTTGAAAATGAATGATGACATCAAAGCCAGTGACGCCGCCATCGTCTGATTCGTCTCTCTCTTGTACGAATTGCCACTCAATGTTTGCAATGGATAGCATGAGCAACGCATGCAACTTTGCATTATTGAGATTGTTTACTTTTCAACATTGCCACATCCTTTGCTAAGTCCACATCGACAAGAAGTCCTCCATTATTTCCTGCTCGTCTTTTGTTCCGTCCGCTGAGCTCCTCTTTGTTATTTATTCAGTCACCCTCTGCGGTTCTGCACCGAGCGACCTTGATCCAAACAATTACGAACAGGACAGTTTGTGCAACCTTGAATTCCCACTGTGCTGTATCATACAATCCGAACCGTTCATCCTCGTTCTCTCTCCCCTTGAATGGTTTTTACCTCAAAATGTTAGACAACAGCGTAAAGGTCGAAAACTTTCATTTCTCCGCAAGCACCAATACACAATGTCGTTGGAGGGAATTAAGCAAGCAGGCAGCAAAAATATGAACACATTTCAAATTTCAGAAAATTGGAAAGGTATTCTAAAATAGAGTACGGGGTGGTAAGAAAAAAAAAAAAGGAGTCTCTAGCGACTTGGATAAAAGTGAAAAAGTACGACTCCGAGGAGGGAAAATATGCCACTTGTTGAAAATAAAGGATGAATGAAGAAGACATTTGTGGAACACAAGTAGGGAAAGGTCAACAAATAGGATATGGAGCTGAAAAGCTTTACTCGTCTCCTACGATAATACTTTTACAAAAGATTCATTGAGTCTGTATGAGCAGTCAGCTCCACAAGTACTTTCCTGTCTTTACTGATTTAATGCTATACCATCTCTCTTTGAAAAGGAGGAAAAGGGAAAACAATCCGGCATGCCAGACTACTCCTGATACCCAACTCAACATCAAGAGGCCAAAACACAAAATGACCTTTTTTTTTTTTTTCCAAAATGTTTGTTTCCCTCATGGCTTGCCATTGACTTTTTAAACTGGTCCCATTTTCCCATTTGTTATGCTTGTCCGCTACAATAAAGTGATGCGACAGCTGCAATTTTCCTGCATGTAGAGCAAAAAAAACAAAACAAAAAGAAAAACGGAGGTCAACAAAATTGGAAGTGAAATGTGTTGTGCAAAAAAAAAAAAAAAATGAAAGAAAAAAGAAATGGGTGAAAAAGAAATGTGTATTATTTTATCTGGGTGGTCTAATGTTACACTAAAAGATATCTAATACACAATAACTAGTGTGCATATTAAAGATCTCATCACCGAAACTCAAACTTGGAAAAACTGAAATTTAAAAAAAATATATAGAATCAGGCAAACAAAATTGAAGAGGCAACTTTTAGTTTGTTGCATAAAATCCAGTTATATTTTTTTTTCTGTAATGTGTATCAGTGTGTCCAGTACTACTGTAGAGTCATGTGCATCATTTTATATAATAATAATAATAATAATAATAATAATAATAATAATAATAATAATAATAATAATAATAATAATAATAATAATAATAATAATAATAATAGTCTTCTTTATAGACAGTTTTTTTTCTTATTTAATTTAGCTCGATTTCCATCGAACAGCGGATTATAATAGTTTGGGGTTTTATCGTAATATTTTTTTTACAATTAGTTTTGACTTTCTTTTTTCTTGTTTCTTTTAATTAATTTTGAGAGAAAGATAGTTTTTATTAAAATTGTTTTTTTAGTGTAGTTGATTAGTTTTTAGGTTTAGCATTAGTTGTATTTTTTTTTTTTAAATATGTAGTTTATATTGCGTTGCAAGTTAAAAGAATGTAATCAAATACGGTAACCTTCAATAATCTCAAACAACTGAGCTTTCTTCTTCTGTAGGTACGAATGCGGATCAATGCCGAAATAAGCATTTAAAATAAACCCTGAACATTACACCTGAAAGGTATAATAATTGACAAATATGAAAAAAAAAATCTGTTATTCTTTTAGATAATTTCTAACCATGAGACGTAGATTTTTTTTCCCAAAAGCCCCACTGTTTTTTGTAACTTGAAACGTTTGTGCAATACTCTTTGAAGGCACCTGTCAAGTACCTCCTCGCGCCCCAGGTTTTACTTCTGCACAATGCTGTTGATGAATTACAAAGGAAAATAACAAAAAAAAATCCTGACTGGGAAAAGAAAAGATAATGCACCACTAGCAAGGCTGTGAATCATCAGCAGAGAAGTAAAAATGCATACTTAAGTGAATCGAGATAACACTTTGAGGAAGGTTATAGATGAAAAACAAAGAATCCCCAGCGTTGCTTTGTGGCACTCTGACTGTTTTGCTTTCTGAAAAAGAAACGACGGTACTTATACACAGAGCAACGGTCGCAAATTATACGGCCAATATATGAATGGCTGTACTCTACAAGCAACGCTGAAAGCTGTCGCGAGGTCAACGAGGACGAGAACAGTAAACGGAAATCAGCCACTCGGAATTACAAGTGCTTAAAACTGAAGGAATGCACTCCAATGGATTGGATTAATTTTCATGCCTGGTCATCTCAATTTGAAATGTCGTGTCAAGAGAAAGAAACGAGGCTCAAGAGAGACGCTCAGATGACAAACAGTTCAATTAATTTCCAAGGCCATCTATATCCTTCAGGCAGGTATTTTCGCTTTACTGTGATTGACAGAACAGTGGGCGAAGCAAGGGGAGTAATTAAAATGGAAGCGGAGTGGTGGTTTTTGCAGTAGCCTTGCATGCGGGGCCAAACACTTCCTGGTTTGAACAACAAGTCCCAAAAGAGACGGAACTTTATGCGTTCACCCTCCCTATAGCGACGTGTCTGCGAAGATACAAGACAAATCCATTACCCAACGATGTAGCACAGGTCCCCTGGGTGGGCGTGTGTGCGAGTGTGTGTTTCTGAGCATGCAATACACACAACCAAAATCTGCCCCGGGAAACTAAATTTGAATCATTTGGCATGTGACGTCGTCGTGAAAACTGCCTGTGGGGAGGCAATGTACATTCAATTAACAAGGGAACTCAATCCACCTTCAACTCATTCTGGAAGCAACCAACCAATGTGTACGTGTCGTGTAAGCACCCTTAACTCATTCAATACCATTGACGGATAAATACGTCAAAATCCATTTTTTTTTTACTGGGCTGGTTGTGAATGAGTTAATAGGTCTTTAATAATGAGAGAAATTGGATTTAAGGTTGGGGTTTTTTGTTACAATAATGAAACGGCGGTGGTGTCTGAACAGAAGCTGACACATTCAGTGAGAAAGAATATAATTTTTTTTTTTTAGCTACGATTACAAATGACACCTGAGCAGTGTTACTTTTAGGTGCAATTATCCGGCTCCAGTCTTTGAAAACTTAATTAAAACTTTTGTTTTGAAGCAACACTTAATGCCGCTTCATTACCTCATGCACATGTTACAATTTCAAAAACTTATATTTAATGACAGGAACACCAAATAATAAAATAAATTATTTATGAGCACAGCACTTGACACCAAATATGGATGCAAAGAAAATTAAAGAGCACTCATAAAAATAACAATAATTATTTGTCTAACATAGTTAAGTACCCAATTGGTGGAAGATGTGCCGCTAAGGTGACTTTGTTTGAAATTAGTGCTCGGTAACTGGCAGCTTAACTGACTTCCTCACCACATGAGCAGCTGACCCGCAAGTTACTGCTGGTTCACTGCTCAGATGTCCTCCAGGCCAACTATCAGACTTCACCAACAGCTTTGCTCGCTGAACGGCGCTGCACAGGGAGATTGTGTGTCCTGCGGACTGACTGCATGACAGGTCACTGGGGTGAGTGGCTGGATATACGACCCACTGCGGTTGATATTGTGTTAGCTGTGAAGCTGAATAACTGGGTGGGTGCAGCCAAGTGGCGGTGCGATAAATTTCGAAGCTGACGTCCACTGAGGACGGCAATAGACAGACGAATGGGGGATGGAGGGGGGGGGGTATCAATATGGCAGGGCAGTAATAATTTCCCCAGTTATGACAGCAGAGCAAGGTTTATTTCATCAACAAACTGTATTCTTTTATGACCTCTAGCTTATTAAAAGATAATGGACATTTAGTGCCAGGACACACATTTTAGATATCTATCTATCACATTTCATATGATGTAATTTTAACCAAATATGCCGATAGATGTTATCAAATACAGTTTGAGAATTTGCATGCGAGAGCTTTCGTTTAGTTTATATTCTGTTTTTCAACAGGTATGATTTGATCATGGATGCTGCTATACAGTATGTGAATGGAACATGTTAGGGGTGAGAAATTAATCGATTACAAAATTGGCATAATCGTAAAAAACACTTATTATATACAGCATATATATATATATATATATATATATAAATTAGTACTCATTTTGCAATATTTACTACTATTTTGAGTATACTTGAGTTCTACTAAAAATGTTTTTTTTATAACAGTGATTGTGTGATTAATATATTTTTTCATAAGGAGAAGCGGTACAGATATGGATGGATGGATATTTTTCAAGCAGCCCTCAAACATGCTCAAAAATGCACACATTCATCTCGTTGGGCAAACTGTTGGTCCATTTCCACTCTGGCAAATTTGAATGAAACCCAATTTTCTGTGTTTGACACATGATATTGGAACATGAGCCAAAAAGGTGTTTTAATTTCAGATTTAAAATCCTTGTTCAATTGCTTTTCCAATAATGCCTTTTTTTGACCCAGTATATCCTCAGAAAAGGACACCAGCCGTGCCACTTTTTGACAAAAATGTCAATTTTCCGCTGGCCATATTTCCCACACCCCTGTTCCGATTGACCTAAGATTTGGCATTTAGTTTTGTGCCATTCCCATCAACAAGTCAACCACGTTTCATTCAAATCAAAATCTGCTAGGTTAAAATTCTGCGATTTTTTTTTTTTTGGGGGGGGGGGGTGATTCGGCTTCTCATTTAAGCTACGTTTAGATTCCGATATTATATTGTAGGTTGTCTAAAACAACACATTTCTGGTTATATCATCACTTGTGCCAAAACGTCATCTTGAACCATTGCAACGCAACAACACATGATTAAATTGCAGTGCAGACACGGCAGCTACCTGTATACGTTAATTTATTATGGGTTAGGTGGTATCTTATTTTAGAAGCCAGAAAGAGCAAGGATACATGAGAGAAAGCAAAAGGTTTGAGGAAAACATAAAAAAAAAAAAGACATTGCGAAGACGCAACAAAAACAAAACAAAAAAAAACATACAGATGGTTCTTTGTTATCCCCTTGCTAACACTGTGTGTTAAACATAACAAGCCCCTGGTGTGAGTAATAAACGCTGCATAAAATCCTGCTACCGTTGCGACGGTAATCACGACAAGTGTAGCCTGTCGAGGTGTCACGATCGCTGTAGCTGCACAACACTTTTTAGCTGTAGGACGGTGCGTAGGTGGCACTTTACAAAAAAAACAACAAAAAAAAACACACAAACACAAATGGAACGCCAACATGACACCAACCTCAACTATTATCCGAACAATTACAACAACAACTCGGAACGAGCAATGAGAGTTACGCGCGCAAGACTTGTGATTGACCCTCTATTAATATTCATACGACGCAAATGGAACTCTCCCGCGCTCTCACTCACATACACACCGGAGCTGGAGACCACCACAAGTGTCATTATGATGCACAAAATTATGAGCGGTGAAAAGACACCATAACATGCATCTCACTCACTTGTGCATCATTCATCCACATGACATGATGTGCCATCACATAAAATGCTCATCAGTTCGGTATTATTGCAGCATTCCGCAATTCATCATTTCCGCTGAGATTAACCCAACTGTCACACTGCCATGCCGACTCATTCATCACACATTTGCATAGAAATTTTACATGTGCCACAGTTGCATGTACCTGTACTGTATTCATGAGTCATTCTTGGTTGTGTGAGCTTTAAGATGACAGGTGTACGGGATAATAATAAAGTGGCGAGCTGATTGTGCCGTGGGCATCTTAGCTTAAATTTCATCACATGAGAATTTGTACTGCAATAGATTGCCTTCATGCAAACTATCTTTTTAACATTAGCCTGAGGTTATTGCTTTATTAGAAAGGTTAAAAATAGAAAGAGCACAATATGTTAGGGTGTAAATATTCAGTGTCAGGGAAGTGATGAATTAAGCTGCCTCCAAGTCTGTCATTTTTGGCGGTGCTATGAAGTAGAGTGCCATGATTGATGCTAAACAGATAGCGTGTACCCTCTAGGAAAGAAGCACCCGGTCTTCTTTGCGGGCTTTGTTTAAATTTTATTTAAAATCTCCCAACCGGTTCTATTGTCTCGATGAATCAAATTTCATGGTCAAATCTAAACCAAGACGTGCACGTGTATTGTTTTGGACGAACGTTTGACTGGAGATCAATATTGTTTATCTCAGTTGATTTGTCTTAAAAAAATAAATAAATAAGTGGATTCAAGTATGCACTTCTGGTTTTCTTTTTTGCTAAACTCATTTTCCACAAACATAATATTAATCAGAAGGTCATGTTTAGACTAGTGAATGTGCATTTTTTTGCTAAATAGTTTTTGAGGTTGACTGCCAAACTTATCTGCATTTGGCGAACATTTGTCGGGAATTTGTCAGGAACAGGGGTTATATTAAAAATGATTTGAATAAATACATTCCATACAAACATATACAGAATTCAATTCTTTTCACAAGCTTCATGGACGCATAAATGTGTTTTTTTTCCTCATTTCTTAATATATACTATAGGCACGTCTTACTTGTATGCATGGCATTTTCATTGCACAATATGGATACATCAATTTGCTCTCTTGTTTACTGTCTGCAGAAGCAATAACCAAAGTGCCCTAGCGGGATGATTAAAGAGTCATGACTGTTTGGCAAGCAATATTTGGCGGACAATTGTCTGGGTACTTACTGCCGATGCGGAGGTTGATGGTGTCACGTCTCTCTCCATTTGGGTTCTGAAAGCAGCTGTAGAGTCCATTGTGGCCCAAGTCCACTTGGGTCAGAATCAGTCTGGGGCCTTCGAGACGGTGCTGGGCCTTCACGTCCGTCCCGTTCACCTTCCACGACACCGATGCGTCGTTGTCAAGGGTGCCGCATTGCATGGTGACATCGCTGCCCATTCGCTCATACTGGTTCCTGGCAACTTGAGGCACAGAGAAGCAAATAGTCACTTTTTTATATATACACGTGATAATTACAACCAGAATGACATGGCCATGAAGAAACTATCCATCACAATGGTGCTCATTTGTCAACATTAATAAGGACATCACCTCCAGTCAGAAAATGGAGGGAAGATGAGTTATTGCCCCCTTGCAGCAATAACAGCTTTGACTGTTCTGGGAAGACTTTCAACAAGATTTTCAAATGTGTGTGTGTGTGTGTGTGTGTGTGAGGTTGTGCGTGCACATGTGGGAATGTGTTGCATATTCATGCAGAGCAAACTATTTTACATGATTTGTTCATCGAATCTGGACAGAGTCATGCGAGAAATGTTGCCACAAAGTTGCAAGGACGGAATTGACCCAAATATTTTGGTATGCAGAAAAACAATGAGAGGGGAATTTGCAGATTTTGTAATACAGATTATTTAATCAGTTTTGTGTTATTGTGTTAAGATTATTTTTCAAAGATGTAACACTAGCAGGGATCAGGATTGTATAAATACTGTAATTTATATTTTTTAAGTAAGCCAAATAAGAATTTATAATATTAATGTATTTTGGAATTATTGGAATTTGAAATCTTGAAAAGAAACATGTAAAATGAAAAATATGTCAAAATGCCAAATTAAAAAGAAAAAAAATGTGTTATTTCACAGGACAGCGACAATATATTGTATCATCAAGCCTCATTGAATGCTTTTAAATGATGTTGTAGGGCGCATGGTCTCCGGGATTAAGCAATACACGTGAGCCTAATGGGAGTTTTGGTGACGACGGTGCACTTTCGAGGCCCCGCTTTGTTGATAAGTCCCACGGGATCCGTCGGGACCACACAGAGTGAAGACGTCAGATTAACATTTGAATAAGGCGGCTCAACAATTCGACAAAACGCGACAAAGAAATATTGATCGCTGTCTTTTCAAAAGTTCTTGTCAAGACCGAAAAGAGAAGACAAGTGGGATCAAATGTTTGTCGAGATTTTTCATAAAGGTAGCGCCCTTCTCTCCGTGTCCTCTGACATGCCTCTTAACACAGCGGCTACAGATGTCAGCCACTGTTTCATGTATTTTTCATGTCCCATAACACATCCATTTATATTTCATGTGGAAAATCCCTGTCCCCATTAACATTAACGAGACATGATTTGTTGTCTCTTTCCCCGTTTCCCGCTTCCTCTCCGAGCCGTGCGTCAGCCCCTTGACCTCCCCATCACTTGATTCCTGCCCTCTGAGACACTCCCCCCCCCATTATCACCCCCCCCCCTGCCCATCACAGACGTCGTTCTCAATTTGTTCGAGTCACAGTTAAAATAGTGTGCCCATATGAGTGACAAGACTTCCCAATTTGGTTTGATCTCCCACTCGCTGTCAAAGGGGAAAATATGTGGCGTTATTTACATAAAATCGTATTTGCATCTCCATAAAAGCAGCCTGACTTTGATGTTCAGCTTTGAAGCAGACGCTGGTGTCCTTGTTAGTGTAGAAAGAACAGAGGCAGAAACCTTCTTGAGTACAGTACAGTCGCTTTGATAATGTATTCACAAATGGCAGCTGGACGGATGGATGGACTTATTGACAGATAGACGCACAGGTGTCATATAGTTTATTAAGTGTTACGGGCTTCTTTTTAAGCTAAATGATGCTTCTGGTCTTCCCATTATTTTCATTGAGGGCGGAGGAAAATGGAGACATAAACGTCTAACCTCCGCGCCACGTGAGATTGCGCACTCTGTGGTGCGTCGTGATCATTCGTGGTTATCTCAGCTTCTTGTCTTTGTTTCTTGCCTCTCCAAGTTATTCTCACTGCCTTTGGGCGCCTCCGTTCCTCTTATCTTGTTCTCACTCTGTCTTTCTCCCTGCTCACCTTCACTCTCCCTTCTCCATCATTCTTTCCACCTCACCTTGAAACAGCACGATCCTCTCTGTAGTCTCCCCAAAATGTCTGTAGTCATCGGCTATTTATTTCAAATATCAAATCATGAAAATGCCAAATAATACAAAAGTCAAGAGTAAGAGATGCACTTATGAAGAAATACACTCACGCATATGCAGTGACTCCTACATTGCGCTGTATAATGCCCTCATGCCTCATCACCGTACGGGCAAGTAGGCCTAATATCCATAATGGCATTCAGCTCAAGTGCTATTGATCTTTTTGTAATAGACAAGGCATTGTTAGTAGCATAAGAACAATGTTATGAGCTATCAAATGCGAATGAAAATCATTGACGTCCTTCACAAAGTTCAAAGTCTTCGAGACACAAACCAGAGTGGGTAGTAAGACGGATTCTGTTTGAGGAATGGTTAAAAACTAAACTAAAATTGATCATTCCGGCAGGCTGCATTTCAGTATGTCAGTTGATCCAATATTTTACTGCTGAACTTTGAAAAGGCGAGACTCCCCTTAGGCATACAAATGTGATTCACCGATAACCGCTCCTGTGAGTTACGGCTCGGTTGGAAAGCGACACGCTTCCACGCCTGACACATGCATGCCAATGAATCTGCAAGTCGCTCTACACGCTGTCGCATACTGTACACACACATACATTACACGCCAAACTGCAACACACTTGCAAGCATTCAACGTTTGGGGCACAACATGGCAGGTAGAACTCTCGAGATGGTAAATCAGAATCCATTTCATTTCATGCCATAACTTAACATTTTTTTTTAGAGAGAGAGAGAGAGACTCACTGATAAAAGACATGCATGCACAAGCAAGTGAAATCACAGATGTGGAATGATAGAGCGAGTCACACACTGGCACATGTGCGGCCCTGAGAATTTTAGTGCACAGTTGGTGCTCCCAAATGAAAATAAATCACTGCTCTAATCTAGTGGAGAGTGTTTGATGGATGCAAAAAAAAAAAAAAATGGGTGAAAATAGGAATGTTGATCTGTAAGCTATGTGTTTCTTGTTGGATGTATGATAAAAAAAAATAAAAACAAATAAATAAATAATAAAAGAAAAAAAAAATATATATATATATATATATAAAATCTATTAAATATTATAGTAGTATAAAATGAACATGCATTTTGTTCATCTCAGTCACCACATTTGTCGTTAAGGATTAGCAAGAACAATTCCTGCACTGCACTGTTATCTTGGCGTGGTGGCCTTTTTGGAGTTGCATGCAAAGCTCAGGTACAAATTGATGACTAGTTGTTAGCAAGTGTAAAAACGCCCATCATCACTCACTCTATGTTGAATGAACATGCAGCAAATGGTCCTCTGTGTGTGTGTGTTCTTTAAGTAACCTCTTGGTAGATGTGCTTGTAATGTGCGGCAGGTCTGAGCACCGTTGACCTTACAGCATGCTAATGCTGCACTTTGGAAAGACGAGTGGTAACGCTGCATATAAACTACAATGAACAGCGTGTGGGTGAAAAATTAAGTGCCTACTAACACCCCAGGGTGAACCTGTAGAATTCATACATAATATACAGTACTTGGCATTCATGGAAGCTTTAAACCATTACTAGACACTAGAGGCTCTATATTTGTCCCGCGCTAGTCTATGCGCAGGGTGGGCTGCACAATGTGTTCTTATTGTCGCAGACTCACGTAGCTCTGCGAGGTTCGAAACCAGCGGTCGCTGTCAACACAGCTGACTTAATTCAGAGACAATTGAAGCACCTCCTCTCATTCTCTTTCAAACTGGCATTGCAGAGTTCATGACTTGGCGGAAGCAGAAACTGATTTTTCTAGAGTCCGGGCAGGAGGTCGGAGTGTGCAACGTATGTTTATAAGGAACTGTAAGCAGACCTAGATGGGTGGATGATGTAAAGTTGTGAAGTGACAACTTGGGCATCGCCTTCCACTCCAATAGTACGTGTCTGCGTGTGATTGCTTTTATTGATTGCTTGAGTTGTCAGAGTGGATTTTTTTTTCGCTACTCCCGATTCATTTTATATTTCAAAATACGCCCTTAGAAGCTAGCAGACGAGGCTGACATTAGCCCATATATATATATATATATATATATATATATATATATATTTGGTGTTTCATACAAGCTAGCATCATGGTGATTTCCAATCAAGAGTAGTATCGAAAATTGGTGTTTTTTTAGTTTTAGCATAAGGTATTATTGGTGTGATTTTTTTGAAAATTCTGAATAGACACAGCTCATTTTGGAAGGAGCCTGCCTGATTTATTTTTTCCTGCTCCCACTGAAAATAAAATAAACCAGTGTTCAAAAACATGTAATACAACTTAATAAATAGGCCTTGTGTATTATTAATAGATGAATCATTGTTGGGTGTCCGCACAAACACATTTTATTTCATCGAGAAAACATTAATGTTTCATTTTATGCTACTTGGGGCTAAATATTCCAAGGTTGTTAACAGGTTGTTTGACAAATAAGTCCTAGTGATTACGCATGAGAGAACGTGTATGCAGGGGCCCCAAAGCAATTTGGATTGAGAGCATGCAAGTCGAGTAGCAGCTGTATCAGGGTTCAGAGAATACAATTAACAGATGTTTCCAATTATATAAGTTGATTAGAAAACTCAGGCAAGCTATGTCGAGACTTAAAAAAAGTGTTGGATACTTTTATGCAGTTTCGTATACAGTAATGTGAGGTGCAGGATTTATTTGAAAGGCTGGTATGCTAGCTAGCTAGCTAGCTAGCTAGATAACTAGCTAGGTAACTAGATATATACAATCTTGAAACCAAAAAAAAAAAATCATGATACTCTAAGACATGGACCTGTTTCACCAGTGGCTATTGCTTATGCTTGTTCTCTTAAACTACACGAGGAGAGCGGACCAGAGAACCCTGAAATTGCAAACTCTCTAAGCTCATTTCGGTCGGCTGTATGGAAGCATTTCCACTATCCGGATGAGAAAAGAGATGGAAATTGTGTGTGGCGTGTGTGCTTCGAAAAACTTAAGTCACGTTGAACAAATACAATTTATGTATAATCTTAGATTCATAATATTTGCAATATGTAATATATTAATGCCATATGATTGACTCATTACTGCATTGTTTCCATTATATGCAGCGCAACACATCCATGCCTCAAAATGCAAGTCAGTCACATGAAAAAGTTGCAACTTGTACATCATAATACAGTCAGTTTCTTGCCTCAGTCAGCATGTGGAGCGCATTGCAGTTTTACAAAAGTACAACACAGCAAAATGCTAAATCATTCCTGATGATTTGCAAGATGGCGCCGCGATTAACTGCTGCATGACATAATAAGTAGCGGTACTAAACTGCTGTTGGCACTTTGTAGCCGCACACATATTAATGCACTGGGTACAGTGATAGAATATGTACACACTTGCGGATACACTCGCAGGCGTTAAAATGCAAACACACATGAATGGGATTATGCATGGAAATACGCAGTTCCACACCCACCCTCTTGTTCCCACCCATATTACACTTCCTCCGCAAACATCTTGGAATTAAGTTATCACTTTATCCTCCTGTCTCTTTTTCTCCTCCGAGAGATTAAGAGTCACTCTCGCTCGGCATTTGCCGCTCCTTTCATGTGAGCACTGAGGCAGCTGCAGCTGTGAAAGTGTTTATGTGTGCATGAGTCAGGGCATCAGTGCTCATATAAATCCACTTCCTGTTTCCTGCCATCTTATCTCGGGCCCCAATGCACTTGCCTTTGCGCAGTCAGGTGTGTGTGTGTGTTTGTGAGCGTGTGTGTTTGAATCAGTCATATTATGACGCCTCTCATCTAGGAGGCTGGCAGCAACAACCGGAGTTGACAAAAAAAAGATTCACAAGCAACAAAGTTAATTGAGCCTTGACTTTTTTAGAGGCGCTCTGGGAGGAACAGGGAGGCAAGGAAAAGAATGGAGAGAGTGTTAGACAGATTGGAAAGATGAAGTCGTCGTTGCAGAAAGAGGAGGGCCAGCACAGGAGGGAGGATGTTGTGAGTGAGCAGTTAATATTTTACAAGCCCAGATTAGAGAGGTCATGAAATGAGGAGTGGAGGAAACATTCTTGAGAATTAACTTGGAAGTATGAAGAACGGAGAAGAAAAAAAAAAAAACAAGGTGCAGGACAGCTGAGTAACTGCGCTGATCAGGAACGTGTCGTTTTTCTAACTGGGATGATACAACGGCAAGAGGTGGAAAAAAAAACATGATCCCTCATGCACATACTTAAAAGTAACAAGTAAGAAAGGGGAAACTTGAGAATTTGCAGCTTGAACAAAGTGAGGCTATGTAGGAATCTTCAACTTCATATTCCCACCTGAGGGAGTGGTACATTTTCTGCATGTTGTTGACTAACGTGTCTGCAAACTGGAAATACGGTGCCTATTTTGAGTTATGTCAGCTAAAAATTTAAAAAAATATATATTAATATTAAGATTTGTTGTTCACTGTACTGTTGACAGTGTTATCGAGATTCAATAACCAATCTTGCTTAAAAAAATAAAATAAAATACATAAATAAAAAAATAAATGAAAATAAAATAATTAAAAAAAAAACATGGATTGCAGCAAAGCATTCGTGTGATCTTAAAGATAAAATCCTACCCGATTGTGTGACAGCATGCGGACCGTTCTTATATTTCTCTGAACAGTGTGCATTATAAATGTTGCGTTTTGCCTTTATAACATTACATTTTAAATGTGTCAAGTAACAAAGACTCTTGTTCATATTTTATCCCCCAAATGTTTAATGTTATGTAAAGTCTGTGTACAAAAGCACACCGGAATGGTTATCCATAGATTCTGCCTTTAATTGCGCTAATTTCTGATTTATACTGTCAGAGATTTTTTTTTACTGTCATCATGGAACAACTGTACTGCATAATACTTTTCTTATTCATTCATCCTTTAGAACGATTCTGTTTTCATTTCCTCGGATTTGTTCTGAACTCAGATGTGAGGTCCAGTGAGGCGATCCATCACCCTGCATTTAGTTTTTATTTATTTTAATTTTTTTTTTTTTTGGTTGTGTGCCAGATCAGCATTCAGTTAAGCAGTTTCTGGTTGGACAGGAGTTGTGCAGCTCCCAACCATGCGCAGTCATGAGACAACTTCCTTGTGTTCTTATTACACTTTCTTGAATGCTATAGGATACATTGATATGCAAATATCATCTTTATAATGAGTAGTTTTTTACTCCCCGTTGGCTAGACTGCATACGCATGATAATTCCCCACATAAGCCTGAAGAAACCTCCCTCGCAGTCCTCATCTTATTGGTTAATAACGTGGTTAACATCACCCTCAGCCTTCCCCGAGCAGCAAAGTGAAGGTCAGTGCTAATAGCAGCCAGCTCATTTATTACGCAGATTGGGGAGAGGAGGGGGGGGGGCACACAAATACAAAGGATCAGTGATAGAAATGATATCTCCTATCTTCTGATTGAAAATGGGAAGATTATATGGAAGCTTAGGAGTGGCGAAAATGGTGCAGGGAGCAATCATGAAGGAAGCTAACAAGGGGGATAAGGAATAACATTGAGCGATAAGGAGCTAAACTGCAGCTGGGAACGGAATAATTTCAAAATGGATGGATGAGAAGAGAAGCTGGAGCAATGAGCGACTTAAGCGACTTAATTAATGGACGGCAATATATAGGGTCAAGAATATTTGCTTTCGTCAAGGGTACACGACATTTTAGAAAGAAACTTTGTCAAGAAAATTGTCAAAATTCCAGCCAGCATCCAAACGTGTCTTACCTATGAAAATAAACAATTGGGATTGAAATTGAAAAAAAAAGAAAAATTGAAACATCAGAGATTCCATGTTATCAGCATATTTTACGAGTTTATTATTAATTCACATTTTTGACCTTGATGCATCAGAGCCAGTTGAGTAAAAACTAAATTATCACTCACCGATTTGTTCAAAATCACCAAATTAACTCATTTTGCAAGTTGCGCTTTCCTCCCTAGTGGGTGGTCTAAAACAAAACAAAACGAAGCGTATTCAAGGACGGCTGTGTGTGTTTCCCACAAATCTGTTGCTGCAGCAGCACAGCCCAAGCCCGTAGCCATGCCACACAACTTCCGGCATCACTTCCACTCTTGTTTGAGTCGGCGATCAAACGGCCGCCATTCCAAATGGGACTTGAGACTATTTCCCTGTCGCCGCTGACGCTCAGTGAAATTCAAGAATGAGTTGGGGTATTTTTTTCTATTCTTGTCTGCCTACTGTGCCTGCAGAGTGACTGTTTCCCAAACAGTTTGCAACGGTATCAAGGGACCTGCACATGAGTAGCTCAAGATCTGCAATCAATCGTGTGTGACTATTGAAATGCAAAACACCTGCGGCAGCAATATACACGATGCATGCGCACTCCTGTGCACACAGACACCCCGAAATGTGTCAAGCTCCAATCTCCCGCTATATTGTTTCCTGCAAAGAGTGGTAGTGACAGTACTGTAAAATAGGATAAACACGATACTATCTCTTTTTTTTTACGTTCCGGCAAAGACAAATAGTGTGGGGTTTTTTTTGCGCGTGTGTGAGCGTGTGTGTGTTTTATCAACAATATTTTATACAGTTGAACCTTTGGCGTTGTTCAATTAGCAATTTCAGCCAAAAAGGTTGGACAAACTTCCCAGGCAGAATTTGGACTGCGCCGATGGATTCAGTGAATAAAGAAGCGACAAAATGTGAACTAAGGGTGCTCATTCAAAGCAGTTCCGATTAAGATTGCTCTGTAGTCATTGTTGGGGAAGTTACAGAATATTGTTTTCAAATATTACAGTAATTCATTGACCGGTTTAAGGTTGAATGTTTTCATAATTTTTCATTAATCACTTGCAGCGATGAATAATTTAAACACGTTCATGAAACATATGGCAGTAAAGAACGTTACCTTAATGATGACATTGCCTGCACAGTCAAGAGTGATTTTATCAAATATTTCTACTTTCGGTGTTGACATTTTCACCCTGCGATATTTGTTGGTCCTTTTTTTCCTGAAAAAAGATAATGTCCTACTTGTTACACTGTAAATGTCCATTTTCCTTTCTAGGGGATATCCAGAACTGGGCACTTGACCCTTTTTTCCCCCCGTACGATTCGGCCTTGATCCTCCGGCCTTATAATTTATTCTTCTTATTTGACATGGCTCATTGCAGATCCAAACAGAACGTGCTCCGTCTTTCTTTTTGCATGAGTGTTTTTGTCAATTCGATATGTCCTTCCATATCACAATGCCTATGTTATGGTTGGCTTTCAGAAAGTGCAATATCGGTGTGTTTGAGTCCTTATGTAGAAGCGTGCGTAATCTAATTTGTTTTTTGGGTGTCTTGTGTGACTTTGACATATGTGTCGACACAGCCTTCAACCTTCCTTGTTGACATTCCTGTAGCTTGAGTTCCCTGTCTGAGCCAAATTTCTCTCATTCAAGACAGACCTCTTCTCTTTTCCACATACGCACTCGCCTATATTCGGAATGCCATACCTGCTACCTTCTTATAGAAAACATCAGAAAGGCTTGAGCGTGCACGTTCAGCTTGTTGAGTTCTTTCATGAGTTCAGTCTGAACCGAGCATTGCGGCGTATATTGATAATGAGGCAGGTGGCTTGATGTTCATGGCAAAGTTGTGTCACGACTTGCTGCCTCTGATGACAGCCTACAAGAACGCAATTGTACGGCTAACGCGCGCTGTGAATTGATTTCAGTGCAAAGACCTTTGCAACACGACAAGATGTTACGAGCCGCATGCAGTGACAACTGCTCTGCGAGTGTAACCTAGCCAAAAGTGTTTTGACAAAGAGCTACAACCTAGCGGATTATTTGAACCACAGAGCTAATCAGGCAGCACTTGCATTTAGGAACACATTTAGACTGACAAAGCAGCCATGTAATGACCAAACTAATGTATATTAATAAGCTTGTCTCACTCTCCTTATAATCATGTTTTGGTAATACATTGTTCCCTCACAGCTCTCAGAACAAGCCAATGGTGCAATTAGCCCCACGCACGCTCACGTGTAATGTGAGCAGCAAAAAGAAGCAATTTTGAGGTTGTCAGGTTGCCACATCGACAGTACCATTATCTTACGATTTCATTTGTGATATGAAATGCCCTGTGATTGACTGGTGACTAGTCCAGAGGAAGAAAGTGGAAATGGACTGAGTATTTTTTTTTCTTCTTTTCCTAAAAATATCTTTAAACAGACTAGACTGCACATCATCGGCAACAATAGCATAAAACAATATTAGTTATGGTTCTCTGTATTGTAGCTGCATTATAGAGTATTAAAACCTAACTGACACGTTTTCACAAGTCTGTTTTTTACCGCCCCTTCACACCCCGAAAAAAAAATCTAAAGAAAATGTTTCCAGTCGAAATGACATTACACACCTCTCTCCAGGTGAGAAAAACAAAAGGGAAAATTGATTGATTGTCCTTCAAACTACTCTTGTCACTTCATTTACAGTGTAGAGGTTGTTGTTTGCCGTTCAGTTAATGTGGAATTTAAAATGTCTCTATTTGAACTATATATATATATATATATATATATATATATATATGGTGTGAACAACATGAAAATGAAAAAAATATATATGTATATAAGTGTGGAAAAAAAATGAAAATGGAAAAAATGCATTTGCAAAATAGGAAACAGAAAGCAAAAATGTAATTGTTTATTTTTCCAATAATAAAAATAATCTAATAAATAATTGAGTTTCTGCAATTGTTCCTAATTTTCAATAATAAAAAAAAAAAAGAGTCAGCAATGTGACCTGTAAAAATAAATGCGTACTGGCCTTTTTTTTTTTTTTTTTAACTGTTTTCAGTTGCTCGGATGCCTGGACATGTTCAGTCATAAGCCTTTGCAAACTGTATCTCATTGCTGATGGCGTGAATATGTGTTAACTCAGTTAATGACAGCTACATTCATACTGCCTGTGCCTGCTGAAGGATGGAAGAGTCAATATTTTCTTTATACATACATCTTTTACTTGCCCATTGTGGTGTTTTTTTTTCCCAGAGTGTGATTATTTTTCCTTCACTCAATTTCCAGGCAAATTTAATGTCATATACTTATATCTGTAAATACATTGCAGATTTTCATACTGCAAAGGGGAAATAACGTGACAAATTCTTTACATACATTTCATCATTCTATCGACTGGACACAATAGACCTATTTAAGTCTATATTTGATTGATTTTGTAATTATGTCTACAGTGTAAAAATTCGCTTCTCACTCACTTTAGTTGGCAGTGACGATATGGCGATGCACTGCAGTCCCTAAAAACTCGGACTCAGTCATGAATTTATACTTGTGAGGTTATTCCTTCAAAATGTCAAGGTATGTTTTACTACCGGAAGCTCTGGGAGGTTTATATTATTGTGTTTTTGCCAGCTGTAAGTCTGAGGGAAAAACTATTTGCCCCAGCGGACCCGATGACCTTCTTACAGAAATGAATATGACATGACGTGAAGGGGCGAGTGAAACAAAGCAGTTGGCGCAGCATTGCATCACTCATGTAGCGCATCATTCATTCATAGCTTATATAGCCACTTCCAAGCTCAGGCCTACTTTGGAAAACCTCACACACTGACACTTGAATACATGAGTACATTCTAAAATGTCTCTTTCAGAAAAAGCCATGCAACTTGTAAGTACGGTCAGTTGGAAGGACAATACCGAGTGAATAAAAATGAGAAGAGGAAAAAAAAAAAAAAAGGATGGGACGCCTCTGATGAAGAATGTTGAAGAATTTTAGCCTGCCTGCAGTTCTTAATTCTGAGTGTGTGGTCTAAAACGGAACAAACACGTTTAAAATGCTTCCTTATCGTGGCTTATTTTGCATTCAAAGTTGAACGTCTTTAGATGTGGTGTGCTTAGTCCCTCTTTTAAGTTTGGAAAACAAATTCCAACCATTGTTTGCACAAGACTTTCAAATTTGGAGTTGGAGTTGTACGTTTCATAACCAGGGGCCTCAGCAAATATTATTAGTATGTAATTGCAAATTGCTATTTAGCGTTCGAAAAGTCTCCCAAAAAAAATACACGCACTCTAATACATGCACGCAACAAAGAGGATTAAATGAATTTTAAACAAAGAATAAATATAGCATGTTTTATGCCGACCGGTTTTGCTCTTTATCAGAAACCAATTTAGACTTCCAGTGACACACTTTCTGATTATGTAAATGTGAATTTTGATATTTGCCATTCACCAACTCACAAAAGAAAAAACAAAACAAAAACAAAAAAAAACAAAAAAAAACAGATGGTCTTTCATTCTACAAAAACAGTCAGAGTCACGCACAGATGATGAAAAACAAATGCGTAGTTAGGCCGTCCTGGGCAACTAAAAAGCGTCAGATAATTTATGGGCACAATGACAACAAGAGAAAATCACAATGATATTGTTTGGTATCGTGCACTGTCCTCAAAATATTTTTTTATTTTTTTTTCCGCAAACATTCTAACCTTTTGCATGGTAGGCGTCATTGCAGACAATGGCTTGCATGAATGCTTCTAGTATTTTCCCCAAATGGATTCAAATTTTTAACTGATCTATTTGTCCTGAAAGTTCCAAAAGGGCAATAGCACTAAAAACCTCAACAGGTTTCTATTTGTTGATTTATTTTATTTTGGGGGTGCATTTCCGATAACTCTTTCTAACAAAAATTCTGAAATTTAATTCAATAGAACAGAATTATGACTGCAGGTCATGCAGTGTGTGTGCGTGTGTGTGTGTTTCACTAATAGTCCAGCACTGCTGAAAGCTCAAAGCCGATACTAATTCCCTCACGGATAACCAAAGCTGCAGACTTCTTCTGTCGTAGATGAAGCTACAACAAAGAAACACATGCGCAGGATTTTCTCTCGAACCTAAAATAAAAATGGCTTTCAAATTTGATGCAAGTAGGCAGCTCAAACATATTCACCATAATACCTGGCAATTGTTTTTGTGTTCCTTCTTATTCGACGTGGTTGACACCCAAATCCATCCACAGCTATGGTTTTGCCCGCGCATTAGTTTGGGATTAGATTCAACCTTCCAGATGAAACCAACCCGCAGAACGAGGAGCCCTCATACACAAACACATACACACTTGCGAGATTAGAAAAACACATTGCAGCATGTATGACTGATAGAACAACCCAACCTCAATTCATCATTCTGTGTGTGCGTACACACACACACACACACACACGCGTGCCCTGATATAAGCTAGTTAATGTTACCACTCCGAGATGACTTTGCGTGATGAATATGTGGTCGTATCAGTGTCACACAGATGACTTTTAAACATGTTGTTTCAAAAGGGCAAAAAAAAATACACGTAGCATTGACATACAGTTCACTATGGCAACCAAAAGAAGTAGCATGTAGTATAGCGCAATCTAATGATAGTATTCGTGGATGACATGTTTTGGCTTGGGATGCTGAGAGTGTTTCATCTTCTGATCTCATTTTGCAGGTGTACCTAATTCAGTGTCCGACATGCATTGACTTGAATGTGCAACAGCACCTTAAGTCAGATAACGTGTAAATTCATGAACATTATTTATTTTTTTTTTTTCAATAATCTGCCTTTAAAGGCCCACCAAAATCAGAAATTCAAATTGCATGAATGTTAGCACGTGCATGTCACAAAGGTCTTTAAGAAGTCTTGCAGCATAATTTTACCCAACGTGTTGACGGCCATGCAAACTGGAAATGAAATGAAATGAATGGCGTGGGAGTGTCCAAGAGGAATAGTGGGCAAAAAGTTCTTTTTTTTTTTAATTTTTTATGTTGTTTTCACTGGGACAGGATTTCTTTTTTATTATAGTACAGTACGGGCCGGGAGAGAATTTTTTTTTCTGTGGGATGGAACAAGAGAAAAACAAATAAAAAATAAGTAAACAGTCAACAACAAAACAACTGTGCAGTATAAACCGTGGGGCCGTATGGTAAGTAAATATGTAAGGTTGTTTAAGTTTCTCGTGTTTGCTATTTTGCAGGTCTCTGCGATCAGCTTCCTGAACCAGGAAAAAAGATAAGGGGGAAAAGAATGCACAGAGGCTATTCAAACACAACACAATGTGAGATTTTCTGGAGTGAATAGTGATTGGTATGCATTCATCCCAGAAAGAAAATCAAACTTCAATATAGAAGGAACCGTCCTTGTCCAATGTCACGAGAACGAAATACATTGCACACTTTTGAAGCCAGATACACAAACGGGTACACGCTTTTCCCTCTCCTTTGTTGCCGCTCCCGTGCAAGGACAAACAGCTCTTTCATAAATGTTTCTTTTCTCATCCTCCTCTCTCGCCTGCACTGGTCAGCGTTAGCCCAAAGCTTCTAAAATCTTCTCATGAAGTTTCCGAAATAAAACCCGGTGTGGAGAATAGGTCAGCATCACTGTGAGCCGAAGACGGCGTGAAAACAAGCATTCGAACTTCACAAGACGAGATAAATTTGAAGAAAAATTGCGTGATCAGATTGAAATGACAAGATGCGACTTTTTAGTCTTTCAAATCCTCAGTCAGTCAAATTGACTCGTAAAACTGTCTGACACGGGGAGCATCACGTCCTCGATGCATGTAAGGAGCCTTAATGTTGGGCATTTGTTTAAATGAAACAACGCATACGTTTTACGCATGCACGCATTCCTTAGACGCACTATTTGCTTTTCGATGCTGTCACATTTTATTGTTCTGTCTGATTCGCCAGTTTCTCCCTGCTCTTGATTGTTCTCTTTTCACTCAACTCTCACTTGCATGGGTGCACTCAGTAAGATTTGTCTCCTTTCTCCGTGCACTTGAGTCAAACGGAATGACTTCACTGGAGGGGAATGACAATAAAGTTGAGCTGAATTAAATTAAGCCGAAGTTCAATGTGATAAATGACAATCCTCTCCCCTGATCACTCTTCTACTCCCTCCCAACACACAGCGTGTCACAATTACGGCGACTCGTTCCAAAATAGATCAAATTAAATGCATATATTTAGAAGTACTGCGCCATTCAAGGGTCCGAGACCCCTTTTAAGGCTGCGGTGATTCAATTGTGATGAAATGGAGGGAAGTTTTACTTCAAAACAACATTAGGCGAAACTTTGCAGACTGGCTTAGATTAGTTTACTGGGCTATACTAGGACAAAACATTAATTAATTAATTACAATACTCCTAACATGAGCAAATCTGTTTTAGCTTATGTAAGCTAAAATATCAACGATACCGAGTCATTGAGAAAAAGGGTCTTTTTTTCATTTTATTTCTGCAGGTGTTTGCACAAAAAGAGATGTTTGAATTGTGGAGGGATGGTAGTTGTTTATGATGGCCACCTTGTTAACATGTAGGGTCTGTTTAGTTCTCACACGTGTCGCACATTGAATGAGATTGGAAAATGTCTAGTATAGCTGATGTTAACGGATGAGTTTAATACAGAAAAAGTGAACAAAAGAAAATGACCACAAGCTTGTCTACCACGTGTGAAAATTACATGCTTTTTTTCCCTTCTACTTTAAAAATACATTTTAGTTTGTTTGTATTTTGGAGCAACCTTAAGCCAGTCTTATTAAAAAGAATGACTCAACTACATAATTGGTTGCTTAGAATTGAGTACATTCGCGAGGCAAAACAAACATAAAGCATAAAAAACGTTTTTTTTTTTCCTTTTGACAATTTGGCATCACAATGCAACTCCCCCCCCCCCCCCATCATCTCTATTTGTCCCTGTTTTGCAAAGCTAAGCCTGAATTAGATTTGTAGAAGTTGATGTTCTTTCACTGTCGGGCCGCCATCAGTCCGACTGCTATCCATCATGCCGAGCAGTCAGTCAATCAATTGTTTCAGCTCATTCTTGAAATTAATCCAAGCTCCATGCCAAAGAGGCAGCGCTGATTACATTGAGTGCTACTCAGGATAATGAGTGTGATCAAGCCTCCCTACTGGCACATATAGTACGTACATGGCTAAAATATACGAGAATAAACACACACACAAACACAGTCATACATACGTGTCAGTCTTTGGGCTTATTTACTTACTCACAACAGTTGTCTGTTCTCTCTGATTGCACATCAGACAGTGGTTCAATGTTTTGAATAATTGATCACAGTTGGTTGTCTGTATTTGTCTTGGAGTAGACTGTTATATATATATATATATATATATATATATATTAAGGGCTGTCAAAAATTAAAGTGTTAACTCTGGAGATTCATTTAAAGAAATTCGTAAGTTAAATCAGTTTTATTCACGTCAAAAATAATTTGCATAATTTACAAAGCCACATGTACCATATTAGCTGAACATCTTTAGCACTGAGCCTTGCAAACCAACACTGCTTGAGGGTAGAAGTAAATGTACTGTATAGGTTTTGAGAATTGTTTGAAAGAAAAATGCCTGTAATGATATTTCGATCGTATTCAAGGGTCAAAGAAAGCTATTTGAACAGTTTTTAAATTAAAATCTACTCTATATTTGGCGATGTTACATTCACTCCAAGCTATTATTCAAGTAAATATCTGTTACAAGCTTCACAAAAAATAGGAGTTACAAATTTGATTAATCACAATTAATTACAAAAAGTTGTTTTCACAGTTAATTATTTAATTGTGCGCGTGTGCATGTGTAGAATGTGTAGTTCCTTTTTTTGTTCGGTTGTTTTAAACAGCGATGTTGGCAAAAGACTTTTAAGAAAAAGAAAATTGTCACCTCCGGAAATGTATAACTCTGACCTTCTGACATATCTTCGCGCTCTCCTGTTCCTGTTATTATAAATTATATTCATATCTTCCGGCCTCTGTGAATGCACATGAATCTAATCTGACTTGGCTATTAAGAATAAGGCTGGGGGTAAAATCTGAAAGCATTAATTTAATTTCAATACATAATACGACCCATTTAGAAGGGTGGTCACAGTGTTCCCGAAGCCTACGCCACGGCGTGTAGGAAAGTGTCAAAACACTCATGACATATACGCAGCCCGAGCCCGAATACCATACCAAATAGTGCTCCTTTGACTGCCCCCTTTTTTTTTCCACTTGCTTTCAACATGACCTCTACATCAGATTGGAAACACGCAAAAACATGCAGCGATAGTGGTGGAGTGTCAGCAGCACATGATGTCATAGGCGATAGATCTGCTGCTGACAAGCCCACTGATGAATTGAGAGTTGGGAAGCGTAGGAGGAGAAAGAAAAAGGACTGAAGCAAGAAAGTCAAGACATGAGAGGGACAGTGGTGAGGAAAGAAATGTAAAATCTGGGTGATCTCAGGGGGGGGGGGGCAGAGGGAGAGCGCGATCATGAGTGGAAACATTCATCTCTCAATCAGGATATGGACTTCCATAAATAATGTGCTCTCGTAGTCAACAGTATGATGTCATCACAGACGCAAAAGAAACACACACAGTGGGGGAAGCAAACACAGAGAAAACAGTAAACATATTATTGTGTTCGATACGGTCGACGCGATGAGAAAATTAAATATGATATTTCCGAATAATCCATTTTATAAGGTTCCAATGTCATTGTTTTGGAGAGCGAGATAATCGTGTTCAAAAGTGTTGACTGACTTTTGAATGACATTGAATCTTTGAGGGGGGTTATTATTTGTCAATGTCCTTCACAAAATTGAAGAAAAAAAGCTTACACTTTGGGGCTCACGCTTTGATCTTAAGTGCCGGTTCGAATTCACAAAATCTGAAAACAATCCACATAAGATTGTGACCTGCTTTGGGAACATTTCATAATCCCTGCGGCGATGGTGGCAGATATGACAAAAGGGCAGAAATGTGTCCCTGAGGTTCCCTTGGTGAGAGCAGGCACAAACGGTATATTTGTCTCACCGTATCAAACCAATACATTGAAATTCACAACCAAATGGGAATTTTTAACGTCTAGGTGGATTTGAATGTGAACACTTCCTGATTAGTCCTTTTTATTGTGCGTTTTGTTTCGTTGATTATTTCCACTAATTCAGCACCCGTTTGGTATTCGTTTTGATTTTGTCGTGAAAAAAAATCCAAAAATCCAATAAAAACAAGGAATTGGACCGGGGTGTTTCGGGAGGTTCTCGGAATACAAATGAGATTGAGACGATAGTCGCAGATGGAATCAGAGGGCAGACACGGCGTAAGATGCAAAGGGAGACAAAACAAGACAACAACAAAAAGATAAGGCTCATTTTGTCAGCTGATGTGATCAATCTTGCATTTTTTTTTTTTTGTGCATGAGAACACACATTTTAGATTAAAAGTGAGGGATTGCATCACGTCAGCTTTGAAAGCAACCTTTACTGATTCTCTCTTATGAATCTTTTTTTTTTTTTTTTAATCCTTCCCTCGGTTATTTTTTTTAGCGCACCAACTCCAGCTCAAAAATGATACACAAACCAGCAAGTAACAAAAGAACAGTGCCACTAATTGTATCTGTAAAATGTGGATTTCAGCATCTTTTATTAACATTTAATTCATTCCCAAGTTTAGTGAGTCAAAGAGGCTCTGTTCCAACACATGAATCCAAATTAAAAAGGCTGTTTACTCCGTTTGGTAGTCATCAAATAACCGCCAAATTTCCCACACAGTGATGTCCATTACTGCTCAATTAAAACTCCTCGTTAAATCTATTTGGAGTTGCGGTATGAAGTATTCCCGAAATTTGGCATAAATAATACGCAAAACATTCTCCCACTTCCACTTGCATGTCTCTCCAATATAACATAATGTGTACTTGAGTACGTTACCCTTTTGGATATGTAGCAATTTGCAATGTCTAGTCGAGATACAGTCGACTCTTCAGTTTGTCGCACCAGCAAGATGAGACGGTGACATCTACATTATTGTGTGTTGTGTTGCGGAAATGGAGACACACTCAGTGAGAAGTGATAGCTTTCAATCTTCCTTTTTTCTCCCACACTGGAGTTTCACCTTTATCTGCTCAGTGCCTCAGTGAAGATCTACTTCAATATCTACACGGCGCAGAACAAAACTCTTCGAGTAAACAATTGCTTAACGCCGATATTACGGATATTATGCGTACCACTCTTTATAAACTTGTCTATATGAAGATTAGAGCAGTTAAATTGTTTTAATGACGTGATGATTTGGAGGAAGCAAAACAGGGTTAGGGTTGGAGGTTCGGGTTACCTCTAACCCTAACCGGTATTATTAAAGATGTATAAGGTCCAGGATGTATGAGGACAAGGGAACGTTTTTTTCTCCTGTGATATAAATTTTGTTCTTTGAGAGCTGACAGTCAGTCGTTGTGGTTCATAGGAGCCACGATTTCTCTCGAGGGCTACGCCTACACTAATGGAGTTAACTCTCAAGGGCTCCAGTACCAACAGTGGCGGGGAAAATGGAACAATACACATGCCCCGGTGTTCTCTATATTAAAGCAGTGGTCCGCAACCCAAAAGTCAAAAACTTGTTTTGTTCTCTAAAGTGCCAGTCGATAATTCTCGATGCATTACTCACATTGTATAGCAGTGATGAAATCAGTTCATTGATTGAAAGGCTTAATTCTGATTAGCTATGCAAATTTGGAGGATTGCCCCTGATTTATATGAATAGGTCCTCGTATGCTCCCAAATATGAAATGTGTCCATTTGTGTCCCTCTCGGGCTGGGGCCCTCAATTGTTCATAAGTGCTACTGAGGGGGCCATATAGGACCACACACTTCAGAACCAGATATATGACAAAAGTATCTTTTAAATATGGACAGAATTCATGCATACGGGCAAAAATATTAATATATATGTCATTTCGGGTAATACGTGTTTCAATCCACTATCCTAACTGAATATAACGACAAAATAACCACATGCTCTCTTTTCCCCCCCAGTGCATTAACATTAACATTCAAGGAGGGCACAAGCCTGCTGAACAAGAAACCAACATTAAGTTCAAAAACTAATTTTGTCCATTTTTTTCACAAAAAAAACTCACTCGCAGGTTTGGCATTATTGTGATACTAAGTTTGGTCTTCTTATCGTTCCCTATCCGCAAAATAATATTTGGCCTGCTGTTTTATAGGGCAGTATGAGAGCCACTAGTGTGAGTACAACTAAGACATGTCTGCCATCTAGTGGTGATTGGTGATATTACAACTTAAAACTGAAGTTGTATGGCAAAAAAAAAAAAAAAAAAAACTTCATATTTAGGATTAAAATCCAAATCCCCATTTTTTAATATTTATCAGCATTTTTTTTTTTTTTTTTTAAGGATTCAGAGTGTGGTTGTGGGCTGCCAGTTGCCCATCCCAGGTTTAGAGGAATCCCATTTTCTATACTGGTTATCCTTTCAGGTTCAAGAGACTTCATCAGTGTCCGAGTTATGTGGGAGATAATTACACCAGAGTCCAATACTTTGAAGATGTAAATAGTTGAACTGTATGCCATTTTTATAATTCTTAAACTAATGGTATTTTTAGTATAAATTTTCTGCATTTCATTTGTGTATCCCCGTGACAAAGAGATGGTGGTGAAATGAGTGACTCCCTTAAAAGAAGTTACCGGTGTCAGCTCACTTCCACTCGGAAACCACCGGCAAACAAGCATCCCCTGCCACTCTTCCCATGAAGTCAAGTGACAGATTGACTCCCAAGCCAAACACACACAGTCACGCATTTTGTGACAACTCTAAAAAGTTGTCCTGTTAATCCATAGCGCTCCCCCGTGCCTCCATCCGTTCTTTCAGAAGGATCTCAGCATGCCAATAATTTGCGACATGCTCATGGTCATGAGTTGACCTGACTGGTTTCTTTGTTGAACAAAATGTTGCTGTCGGCCCAGAAAGAAAACGCTCAACATTACTCTAACTACACAAGAGGTCTGTTGACTCATAATGAAGCCAAGTCTCACTGGTGTAACATTCACAAGAGTGATGTTTGCAAAAGATCATTGGCTTTGTCAGTAGTTCTGTATGCAGGGACAAATAGAAAACATTTCTAAAAAAAAAAAAAAAATAAAAAAAAATAAAATGAGGACAGGTATTGTGGAAATATTAGGAAAGTAGTAGTTAGCTCACCACCATACAAATACAAAAACTACAACTAGCAAAGCACAAGTTCCAATAAAACAAAAGTGTGGCTTTCTTATAAAAAAGTACCAACTAGAGTTGATAAAATGCATACTCACCAAGCTGACTGCGTCTCTGCGCGTAAGCTACCACCACTGCGGCCAGAACTACACAGCACAGCGATGTCACAAGGTTTGCCATCTGCGGACACACCACACAGGGAAAATCATCAGCGAGAGCACGTGCGAGAGACGACGAACTGGCCAGCGACCGCGTCTGCCCGTCGTTCTAATTGACTGACAGACATGGACGCCTACAATGCCATTGAAGAGATGGAGAGATAGCCGCTTCCTGTCCCCTCTGAGTCCGTCTGTCTATCTGTCTGTCTTTATCTGCTCTCACTCGGATTGGTGTCTGTGGTGGCCTTTTCTTGAACCTTTTTTTTCCCCTTATTTGAAAAGTTTTCTTGGTTTCTAATCCTGTTGAGATTCTTGAAATTGCATTTTAAATTGTTGTTTGTGTTTGTCTGCTCATCAGACTAATGGGTTCACTCTCTCTGGGATGGGCTATGAACAGAGGCTCTTAAAGGTATAGCGCACCAAAAGCAAACACACCCCTCCTTGTTGAGTCGGAGGATTCTTTAAGGGCGTGCTATTAGATTTTTCATGTTTTACTACTGAGCAGAGATGGGGACGTTACCCTATTTTGCTAGTCCGTCCTTCGTCCACCACCTGGGCACCCTTCCGTCATTGTCCCTCAGTCCTTAATCATAAAATAATCGGCCTGCGTCTCTGTCCATCATGCATCCTTCTACAGAGCCTCCATCCAAGCATTTCACAAGTACCCACCCCCCAGCACCAAAAACAAACAAACTAAATAATGCGTCCAGGCATGTTGAGAGGCTAACAGCATTACTTAAAGCTCATTCGTTGCCTATTCACATGCATTTACCATCATTTCCAGAATACTAAACACACCTGATTAAAAGTTATAATAGCAAAATTTAGTCACAATAACCGATTCGTACACATACTAGCTGCTTTGAACAAATAGCCGTGGGGATTTATATATTAATAATAATAATAATAATGCCTTTATTAGTCCCACAATGGGGAAATTCGAGATTCGAACCCAGGCCTCCTGGGGAGACTGGGTCCTGAACGCGGCGCCTTAGACCACTCGGCCATCCTGGCAGCCACGAGATTCGAACCCAGGCCTCCTGGGGAGACTGGGTCCGGAATGCGGCGCCTTAGACCACTCGGCCATCGTGGCAGCCAATTATTAACTCATTCACTGCCATTGACGGCTAAAGACGTCAAATATCCAATTTTATTTTTTTACTTGGGTGGTAGTAAATGAGTTAACACCCGAAGGCAATTTTTATGCCCCCAAAAAACATTTGAATGCTTTTTGTCACACTAAGCAAATTCACAGACCGGAGTCGCACTGTCGAGACGGCTAAATTTATTGCACTTCATCCCTTTGCTCAAATCAAACACAATTTAAGATGCCTAATTTGGGTTAGGACTGCTTCAGAGCAATATTGATTATTTATAGGGTCAGGGATGACATTTGAACGACAGCAAGACACATTGAATTGAATGACAGGACAGATTCATCACCAAATAGATTCAGCAAGTTTTCATCTCCGCAAAGTCACCAATGTTGGCAGCCATGCAGCTGGCTGTCATCCACTAAGCAGGTGTTCCATTGCACACCAGTACAAGATTAATTAATCAGCTTTAAAGAAGATCCTATTAAAACGGTTTTGCTTCCCCACTAGTAAGCGGATGCGAAAGGTCATTGGTCTGGCTCGGTTTCTGCAACTACCCCACTTGAGTTCTTGCCCACTAGGCGATACATTTTTCCACTTTTCACCCAAGAAGGATTATCTCCGGTGGCAGAGTAGGCTTGCCAATGAATGTTCGCTTAAAAAAAATGCACATGTGCAGAACAGAGTGAGCATTTTAAATAAAGGCAAATAAAGCAAAGTGAATTTCCTTGTTCTTTGGATGGAGGAGTTCAACTGTTACAAACGGCTGTCGTCACCCATTAGTGCTTTTTTTTTTTTTTTTTTTTGACCCGAGGCTCCAACACGTTATCCGTTTTTTTTTTTTTTTTAATCCATCATCCTCTCCATTCCAGTCCACTTTTACTTTTGATGACATCTTGTGTTTAGTCCTCAACATCAGTCACACTTTTTTCATATCTGCTCTCCTTTGGTTAAGTATTCATCTTACCCAATGTTTAACCATGATAGAAATAAAGAAACATCTGCAAGGCTGCATGATGTTCACGAAGAAACACGAAAAGGCTTTTACTCTCCCGTTGAATTTCAAACTTGCCGTAATGAAAAAAGTCAAACGAGCACAACTGTGAGAACAAACAAACTTCATGGTTTCAAAGCACAAATTAGAGCTCTGACAATCACGCTTTATGGTTTATTTTCATATAGGTGGTAGAACATACATTTTTTTTTCCCTTTATATGACAGCAAGTAGAAGTGGCTGTTTACATGCGGTTAAAAATAAAACTTCCATCAGGATGGGAGCATTCCAATTGGCAGCACTTCCTCTTTATCCAGCCACTTTCCGAGAATTTAATACCAATATGAGATATGGGCCATGTTCTCTCACTTGTAATCCAGTGTATGTGGGGGGGGGGGGGGGGGGGGGATATATTGGACACCTATCTCAGTCTTCACCCGTTTTGTTTGTCTTCAATAATCAGCACTCAATCTCAAAGTAAACTTGATTTGTTTATAATAAAAAAATAAATAAATATGAATAAAAAGCCTTGAGAATGTCAGTAGTTTGTCAAGTTGATCAAATAAATGTCTTGTCTAAATGGATTTGATGTTGTCTTGCTTCTATAAACGTCGAGACTAGATCCACATAGTGTGGGGCTCACCATTAACCGGTCCCAAATACATCTCCGGTGGCCTGGATAGTGGAACATTTTTGAAGGAAAAAATGGCATGCAGGTTGGTGGCACTTGAGTGATTCACTGAACATCAACTTTAATTATAAAATATAAACATTTTGTTGCCAATATTGGGCACATTTGCTTAATAGCAAGTGATGTGCGGGGGGTGGGGTGGGGGGGTACATCTGAATCTTTCATTTGGAAGTCCGGACACTGTTTGCTGGATTACAACAGATACATGTTCTATTTTAATAATAATAAAATAAAAAAATAAAAAAAAATTTTTAAAAATCATCTTGCAAATTAAAACTGTGAGCAATGTTTTAAAGTAACATTTTTGACATAACTCCACTACCGGACTTCTTAAAATTAAAAGTGAGTGTTCCAAGGGTAGGTTTTGGCTCATTGACAATGTCTCTACATCTTTAATGCACCTGCATTTTTCACTTATGAAGGTCTCATTAAAGAGGTAGAATTGAGGTACTTTTGTTTTTTGTGTTTTGGGCCCCAACGTCCAGGTTCACACTTTTAGTTGCACATACAAGAAGTGAGTCGCCGACTGAGTTATTGGTGCCACGTGTTGTTTCCTGGTCCTTTAGTCTCTGTCAAGTTTATCAGTGAAATGCCCCCCCCCCCAAAAAAAAAAAAACACCACCAGGCATTGGGTGGGGGGTCGTAGCGGGCACACTGGGAAAAAAAAAAACAACGGCACAGTGCACCGCAGCGATAAAGCAACTAGCCTAGCAGGGGTTTCCACCAAGTTGCAAGACGGAAACATGTTCCATTTGTCGCAGTGTACACAACAGCCAAATAATATACGTGCTAGGGCATACAAGTGTGTCAAAATGACAAGCTGTTGGGCTGCATGAACGTCGCCATAGCTAACAACAGAAATAAATAACGTGAGTCGACTTGACAAGTCGTGTAGGGTATCAAAACATGCTTTTGTGTGCAAGAATTGCCGTGTTATTTTTGTTCATTGCGTGCTGTAGTTTATAGCTACAGCCCGACATAAGGAGTTGGTGTGTTTACTGAGGCTGTTCTTGATAGTTTTTCCTTCCCCAATGTGGGTTTCCTTCCGCAAGCCATAAACAAGCACGTTAGGTTAATTATAGACACTAATTTGCTTGTATTTTCACGCCAATAATGTTATTATTAGACATTGCATGTTCTGTTTGCTTGATGGCAAACAGAACTGAAATGTTTTGGTTTTCTGCCGAGTCAGCATTTAGTAAAGCCAATCCAAATAAGTACATGGTTGGTTGTGAGCATTTATTTTGGGCTTTTTCGTTCATTTGCGTCTCCTTTGAATAGGTTTGGTATACAGAAGCATTTTGGCGTGTGGACGTGGACAAACTTGTTTCAGTCTGAATTTTTCAGTGGCATTACATTTGTTCGATAAAGAATATTGGGCAATGATACTGTTATGTGCGCTCTCGTGTCTGTGTTTTACATGACTGTTGCGTGAATTTTGATGGACCGCTTGGAGTTTATTAAGCGTATAAAGAAATTATTTCATTGCACAGAGCGAAGAAACAAATAAATGCTGTTTTCACATGAGCATTGAGTATGACTTGATCAATTCCAAAATAGCAATTAATGTGATGGGGAACCTTAAAGGGGAAGTCAACACTTTTTTTTTTTTTTGCAATCACTTCTTCCATGTGCCTTCACTCATCTAAACATGACATGCTGATTAATATTGCACTAATGTAATATGAGTTTTTAGTTATCTCAGACGGCGGCCATTTTGTCACTTTATGTCAACTGAAAATGACATCACAGTTGCTCAGGGCTCAGGTAAGGACCAATCATGGTTCTCAACCATTGGTCGTTCGCTGAGCCCTGAGCAAGTGTGATGTCATTTCAGTCAATAGCAAGTGGCAAAATGTCCGCCGCCTGAGATGTACAAAAACGGGGTTGATTTTGCTGCTTAGCTCATATTCCGCAAACGCAACATTAACCAGAATGGCGTGTTTCGACTAGGGGAGCCGAAAAGAACATATCCTTGTAAAAACCTTTTGGGTGTTGACTTCCCCTTAAAGGGCTACAATATGAACAGTCATTCCTCCATAAAAGATTTGACCATGATGATGTGATGACGTCATTATCTGTACCCCTTCACCAATAAAATGAGCTCTATTCTTTGTCAGAGAGGGACACTGTTGGGTGTCCTTCCCGCAGGTGCCAAACAACTTTAAGACTCCTGCAGCCAATAGATCTTTATGTGAATTCCCAAGATTCAACTGTGCACCTCTACACTCTGGAAAGTGCAATCTGGAAAGTGCATTTGTGCGTTTCCAGCATTCTCTAACCCAAATTCAAGCGGGCCATCTGTGACTGAAGTTTGCATTAATGCGTGTGATTGAGATTGCGTGCGGCTGCCGTCGTGCCTGTTGTGTGATGGGTGAGTGACTGGCAGCTCATATGTATTTCATCAGAGATGATATCACGCAAGAATGACAGAGGGTGAAATTAAAATTGCTTCCCTTGTCAGCCCATCACAATTCCC